>NC_056733.1:344222433-344354933 GCF_019279795.1 Protopterus annectens | reverse complement strand
TCATACTGCCAGTATTTTCATGATTGCTGTAGTTCATTTTTAAAAATGGCATGAATGGTGTATCTTGTTTCTATGGAAATAGTTATTCATTTATGTATTATTTTCTGGAGTCTAAGTCAATATATGATATTAGCTGTAACACAAGCGCTCGCACGGAAAACTTTAACAATATACCATTGCATACTTCATACATGAAGTCTGTTCTATATTGCTCATCTCATAAGTAAGGGCATTGCCTCCAGGAAAAAAAGAAATTATAACCTCCCTGTACTCTACCATCATCAGTCCAGTAATTGAGCACGATGCCCCTTTTGGTATGTACTTGTCCAAGTACCTGCAGCAATTGGGGAGACCACAAAGGTTCCTCACACAGAAAACTCTAGGTCCTCAGCATCTGTCCTATGAGGATCGTTTGAAATCACTATCACTTTATTCTGTTTTATACGGACTAATCAGAGGTGATCTCTGCCTTACATACAAGGAAATCTCAGACCCTGCTTTAATGGAAATGCTGCATCTCCGTAAGTCAAATGGTACATGGGTTACTCGCTCTAAAGACCTTAACCTGGTATGTTCATAGGTTCATAGGTTGGTACTAGGCTATCGGCCCTAGGGCCTATAGAAGTCTAGCCATAACAATCCCCTGACTATTTCTTCCCACACTATTTACTTCTCTGGACCCCTGTCTAGCAGGGCGACTGACGTGATCCCTGGGGTGAATTTCCTTTCTCCCATCCAATCATCAAGGTTCCCTTTGAAGAGGGCCAAAGAGGTGCTCTGCCTGACACGTATGGGCAGTCTATTCCAGAGTCTGGGGAGTCTCTGGGTCAGGAACCTATCCCTCCAGCATGTTTTGTTTATTATGATGACAAGGTTTAGATCCCTGGAGCATGTGGCTTTGAGGGATTGGGATTTCTTTAAGTGTAGCATGTCTAACAGCTCTGGGTTTGACATGGCCTTGTATGTTAAGCAGAGATCGCCTCGGAGTAGACGATATGTGCAGAGTATAGCTGGAGTTTTCTAAGGCGGTCAGCATAAGGCATCTGCTTTAGGCCTGTGACTCTTTTAGTGAGGTATTTAGTGACATTAATAGAACCTGCTTGAGGGACAGATTTGTCTCCCAGAGGTTATCACCTCTTTGGAACAGACTCCTACTTCATGTCAAACAGAGCACCTCATTGGCTCTCTTAAATGCAATCTGGACGATTGGATGGGTAACCATAAATTCACCCCAGGGTTTCCACCTGTGTCCCTTTTGGACAGGGGCAATAGATACTGATTGCAGAAATAAGGCTAGAACTTGGCTACGCTTGTAAGGGCCCTAAGGCCATTAGCCTAGTAACTTCCTATGATTCTATGATCCTATGACTCTTTTGTGCACATCACAATCTATTTGCATGATCTACTCCGAGAAGTATCATCATTCCCTGGTCTCTCTATCACCCTCTAAATAGTTTCAGGAATAAGCCCCCTCAAATCGCACTATATGCCTGTCCTAGAGTTTCATGCTACATTTGCATCATAAAAAAAGTTCATATTACATACAGAAGAATTTAAAATAATACACTAAATTTCACTCCCTTGTCAAACAGCAACTGTGCATATCTGTGTGTGTGTGTGTGTGTGTGTGTGTGTGTGTGTGTGTGTGTGTGTGTGTGTGTGTGTGTGTGTGTGCGTGTGTGTGTGTGCGTGTGTAAGCGGATTCACTTCAGAATTTCGAAATTCTGAAACTTCAAATGTCATATGATCAAGACCATATGATCGATGTTTCAGAATATCAAAATTCTGAAATAAATCTCCCCCTGAAAAAAACAACAATTTAAATGTTTCTGCAGGGGGGCAAGCCCCCCCTGCACCCCCCACTCTCTCGCTTCTTAAATATACCAACTCCACAATCGCACTACAGCAAGGGAAAGGGAAATCTCCAAGAATGCACTGTATGCAGATCTCTGTTTAGAATTAAAAAATTCTGAAACCTTGATCATATGGTCTCGACCATATGAATTTCGAGATTTCAGGATTTCGATATTCTGAAGGGAACCTGTGCAAGCATGTGCACATGTCAGTGTTTCTGTGTAACAATGTGTGAAGCACACAGCTTCATTGAGGATCATTAGACTGCTCGTCTCATTTAAATCCATAGCAAATTTTAAAACCACAAAATGAAAGTAATGAATTTGCTAATATATAAAAAATATAGATCGCATTTAGTAAGAAGCAACAAATGAAATTCATTATATTGTAGCAGAACCCAAACACCTTTCACTAGGGTATGGAGGAAGCCACACAATGTCATTATCAGAAATTCCTGTTGAACTCAAATAAGTGTCATTCTTGTAAGGATTTAGAATTCCAGCATCAGGGGTTAAATGAATAACTTTGACTTAGCATCCATCACTCAAAAAAAAAGAAAAACACCCCTGTCCTTAGAATCATTTTCATACAGTGAACTGACAGCCATACTGGAATGTCTTACATGACATCAAAGATCAGAGGGCATGCCACAGAAATTTACTTGGAAACAGAGCATCACAGAATGAAAAATAACACAAAAAAGGGAAAAATGATCACAAATCTTGAAGCAATTATGGCAAAAGCACAGAAGAATGCATTGCAACAGTAAAACAGGCATGAAGGTAAAAATAGTGACAAATCACTTTAAATATGATAATGGAAAAATCCGTTTTGTGCATTTTGAATAGGCTAAACAAATGTATACTGTCTGTCCTTTTGCCAGTTTTTTCTACTGTGTATTCATAGAGATCATTCATAGCAATATGCTGTATACCCATCTATTAGTTTTTATTTAGTTATTTATTTATAGTTAGTTAGTTAGTTAGTTAGTTAGTTAGTTAGTTAGTTAATTATTTTTGTTTAGTTAACTTTCTGTGAGATGTCTACCAGACTTCAAGCCACTTTGAATAACGTCTTTGCACACCAACATCTTACTCTTTAATAGTGATTTATGTAAAGAAGTGTGCCAGAGACACCGTCTGATAATTCTTTAATGCTCATCTACCCCACATTAGGGAAGATTGTGCTGCAGAGAACATAAAAATAATATTTTCTATCTTTAAGCAAAAACAAAATGTTTCAGTATGTATACATGCAAAGTTATGAGCTCAAACTGAAAGATCCCATTCACAACACAATTACTTACCACTTAGATAATAATTATTGTAGCTAAGTGCAAAATGCCTTCAAAATAGTTTGGTCTGTCAACTGCAGTATTTTGCTTTATGAGTCATTCAATTATTTTGGAATGTGGTGTCATATTAAGCTATAATTCAGTGTGACAACTTCCTACTTAATATACGAAGTATGGTTTTAAAGCCCTGATGGTGACCAGATGACTTAGGTTTGATTAGAAAGCCCGATCCCTGAGGAGCTGGCTAAATGCAAAAAGCAGAGTGGTATTTTTGTCAGCTGACCTGCTCCATGTAGGGAAATGGGGTTATAGCTAAAAGATTAGCAGTAACTGGTGGAGACTAAGGGAGCTGGTTCAGTCAATAAATTATGTGTAATGCACATTGCGAATTGAGTGGAGCAGTAGGTAGGTCTTTCAAAGAAATACCTCCATAACTGTCAATTTAGAACTATACCAGGGTGCTTTAAGATCATTTACCAAAACCAGAAGGAGCACAGCCAAGAAAACTTCCAAACCACTGTAATAAAGCCCAATATGGAAGGAGAGGCCATGAGGAACATCCAACATCCACGTTTATTTAATAAAGCAGTCCAGGATACTTTAAGATCCTTTCTGTGTGTTTCCTTTGAATGGTTACAGTGGGGATTTTCCCACTTCGGCAGTCATTATGCAAAGGAATAAGTAGAACCATACCTCTCAACCTCTTAGAGCAAGAAATCCAGACAAATCCAAAAATAATGGGAGACAAAGTCCCAAAAATAAGGACAATTTTTAAATATTACTCATATAAACTTATAAAGTTGGTAGATTAAAAAGTTTTGTGTTAGCATACATTTTCTGAATGATATGAAGTCTGAAAATCAAATATCTGTCATTCAGTGACTTCGGTCTTTAATGGTTTGCCAGAAAATCACAAATTTTATGAGAAAGACACTAAGAATTTCAGGCAGAAATCTCGACATTCTACGTAAATCTGGGCAATTGAGATGTATGAGTAAGACAGATTTTGGGAAGAGTGGGTCAAATTACTTTTTTTTTCCTCCAAGAATGACAGACCTAAGTAAAACAGAAAAAAAAACAGAAATAACATAAAGATCACATAGGTTCATAGGTTGGTACTGGGCTATCTGCCTGAAGGCATATATTAGCCCAACCACATTGTGTGATATTCACCTCCCCTTTAGTAGTTCTCTAGACCCTTGTACTAGCAGCTAGTACCTTTGGCCCATATCTAGTAGTGCTGTTGGTGTGATTCCCGGTGTGAACTTTCTGTTACCCATCCACTCATCAAGGTTCCTCTTGAAGAGTGATAGTGAGGGGCTCTGTCTTATGACATATGCTAGAGAAACACAAAAAAGGTGAAATGCTAGATTAACCTTAATAATGTTACTTTTGTAATGGCAGACAGATGCAGTGGGAACGAAAAAATGGAAAATGGAAGAACTCGAGCTTAAAGTTTGTAATGAAACTGTATTAATCTATGGTGAAAGTGAAGTACTGCAGAAAATGAAAACATTTTATAGAGCTCTGATAGAAAGTACAGCTACACAATGCAACACAGGTCAGTGCACAGATGTGTGGGTGCCCATAAGATAACTATAATTACAAACATACAGTGGTGCTCTGAGAATAATTATTCCAGGAATTTTGGAAAAAGTCCTAACTGAAAACAATGCAGTGGTTAGAGGATAAGGGAAGATTGCAGCAGACATACCACGGTGTATCAGAGGCTACAATCTGATACAAAGATGTATGGTGGAGGGATATACAGATGGATGGACAGAAGGATGGATAGACAAATAATCATTCCTAGAATCAGGTTTGCTCTTGTGGATGAGGACATGATGACACAAAAATCAGGATGGGGCATAAATAACCAGCACCAGTGTAATACAAATGAGTTGCCATTGATCAGAATGCCAATCTAATACCAGGCCAAATGAAAATATCAAATGGCAAATACTTGCTACGCAGGGCACCTTTCTGTGTTTAGCTATAGGCACACATTCATACTCTAGTCCTCCAATGTACTACTATCATTAAAAGGAATTAGTCTTTTTTCAAGCACTGTACATGCTAGAAAGCTTAGAGAACTCTGAATGTAGCCATATGGTTGGCATGGATATCAGTCAATAATGACAAAGCAGAATGCACTAATATTCCTTCATGAACCAGATACATAACTAACAATTATAGCACAATACCATTTCCCAGTTTAATATACACTCAACATTTTAAGTTAAATGAGCAAAACAAAATGTGGAAAAACATCTATATAGGATCATAGGAAGGTACTAGCTAATGGCCCTAGGGCCCTTACAAGCCTAGTCAAGTCCTACCCTTATTTCCATGATCAGCACCTATTTTCCCTGTCCAAGAGGTATACAGGTGGAATCCCTGTGGTGAATTTATGGTTACCCATCCAATTGTCCAAACTGCATTAAAGAGGTCAATGTGGTGCTGTGTTTGACTTGAGGTGGGAGTCTGTTCCAAAGGTGTGCTAACCTCTGGGAGACACGTCTGGCCCTCCAGCAGGTTCTATTAATGTCACATACCAGGTTAAGGTATTGCGAGTGAATAACCTGTGAACCATTTAACTTATGGAGATGCAGCGTTTCCAGTAGAGCATACTTACCAACCTGTTTATCAAAAATCAGGAAATAAGCTTAATTTTCCTTTCATATTTGAAACCAGTCCTCAAAAGGAAAACATCTCATTCTTCTATTTTACACTGAAGTGAATTACTTGCTATATTATTACATTTGCAGCAAGCGGCTTCAACAGTTTATATCACACATGGAGCACTAAAGCCCCTTAGTCCTGACCACAAATGCAATCTTGGTATTAATTTCTGAATGATGGTACTACACTAATGACCAGTTGACATTTGCCAATTATGCCCCTAACACTTTGTGCCCATGGTAGCTATCATCACCCCACTTTTGCTACATTTCAGACAGGAACAACACTTGGCCGGAATTGTTGCTGTACATTCACTACAAGAGCTAACATTCTGTCAAATGCCAGGAGACATCTGGTGAGTTAAGTTACATTTTTAATGTATTTGCTGCTGCCTTGAAAGAGAAAAAAAAGGATATCTAAATGTGGTAGGACAGAAGGCTGTGCTTTGAAAATAGCAACTAATCATATGGGTACATGATGGGTGGGACACTAGTGTATGACGTTTGAATAAGGACAGCAGTATTGTCATGCAGTAAAGGGATGATGTCATCAGTAAATGCAGTGGTAGGTAGGCATGGAGGTATAGGACAGAGCAATAGGGATACAGAAAATGCATTTAAACTAGCCATGAACATTACAGAGTAAGGCAGAAACAGATATACCACAGCGGTAAATAGGAGAAGAAGGAATACACATAGATACAGTCTAGTACGCACATCTGGACAACAGTCTAGTAGATACCATGCAAAGATATCATGTTATATGGCAAAATCTTAAAGCAATATCAGACATATTGTCCATCTCTCTGTCCTTATCCATTTAAGGAAGCCACAGATTTATGATTAAAAATATACAATGAAACTTATGCCAGAATAACATCATCACTACATTTCATTAGCCCAGGTCAGGGCTGAAAGGGGTCCATGCACCATCCTGCCAATCTGGTTATCAAAAATCAGGAAATAAATTTAATTTAAATCAGCAAATGGCCAATAGGGTAATGAACAACAGTTTACTTTTTAAGGCATGAGGGTGAGTGGGTATCTGACAAGTCAAAAAAATTCCTATCCAAGGATAACTAAGTGGTGAACTGCAGTTAGGCAGAGAGAAGGCCCATATTCCTGACCTGCTGTATGATATATACCCTGCCCAGGATAATGACTGCTGAAGCTGGGAAGATAGTGACTGTACAGAAGCAGGCAGAGGATGATAATGTGGAGTAAGAAGCACAGCACACAAGAATATGGAGGTGATAAGCTTGCAAGAGCATTACAGGCTCTATTGCAAATCATTCCTGTATAGACACTATGCCACACAAGTCTGGAGATGATGCCATCCCACTCTTTATTGTACTCCATACCGTCTCACTGTGTACCTCATATGACTACAGGCTGTACCTCATGCCTTTGCAACCTGTCAATCATAATAATAACAATATTTCATACCATCCTGGGTTATACGCCATTACACTTGAGTATTATAACCAAGGCCATTATGAGCTACATAGAAAAATAAAGCAGGAAAAACTAACACCTCAGCAGAGGTCAGCATCAAAAGACAGATTGTAAAAGGATCTGACTTTATTAATTGTAAGGCTGAAAGTGTTATTTACACTGCAGTATGCTCACATGCCCATTTGTGTTTGAGGAAAAAAAAGATTATCTTACTGACTGAAGACAAAAATTCAAAAGTATTTTGCAAACACTTTTTCAGAAAAGGAGAAAAGATACTAGATTAATTTCATATAGGATATACAATCAAAAGAGGGTATGCGATCCTGAGAATGAGACTTAATAGGAAAGAATCATGTAGATTTACACATTACATAGACTGAAGAGTAGCTCTTGATGACAGGTGTAAAAATCACTTTTGCATCATAGAAGGCATAACTTTGTGTGGTATGGGTGCCATCTAGTGGTCTAATGTGTTTATGCAGACTTTTCAGATTAGTAAAATGAATGTCCCTTTTTGTATTAAGAAAGCCTTAACAATTATTTAATAATAATGTATGTGGATTGGAGCTTATATGCATATATTTATGCACACATTTGTGAAGAAAAGTTTTATTTCAGCTACCTGGCTATCCTGCATTTGGAGTTCATCCATTTCTGTGTAATTAATGTATGTGGTAAATAATACTGAGTCATATTAATTCATCAAAAGAACTTCTTATAGGTGCAAAGTAACACATTTGAACAATCCTGTGAGCTTCCTAGCTGAAATTGTTAGTAAGCGGTAAGTGCTTCTCGCTTTGCCCATTTGTTCCACATTATGAAAAGTATTGTACCAAATTTTAGAGATGGAAGGTTAAGAGCTATGACTGAAACTTGGTTTAAATGTTCAGAAAGCACTCCCTCCATACTCTGGGTTTTACACCTACCATAATTTCAGACCTGACGGCAACTGTTGTGGCATCTCCATATTTTCTAGGGACCATATCATTTCTAGGTATATCCCCAGGAACCCACAGACAGAGCTCATTTAGCTCCAAGTCAAAAAAAGTAAAAACAACTAAACGTTTATAGCGTGTTAGAGGACCCCTTCTATTGTCCCCTGAAATTCATGTAAAGTTGCTATATGTAATCAATGAACTCCCTATTAACAAAAATTCCTTTACTGTATGAGACTTTAACTACACATCAGTAAACTGGTGCATCTATACTTCAAATGTAGGTTACACCCACAAGTTCTTTGATTTCATAAACAAAAGTGCCCTGGAGCAGATGTTAACAAAGCTACTAAAGAGCAAAATATTATTGACCTGGTCCTTACAAACATGTACTGTTCCCCTCGTGACTTCTTCCTCATTTAAGTCAGATCATAAACTAGTGACCTTCAACATCAGAACATCTAAACCTGAAGATACCAATATCTAGAATTCAAGCACTTCAAATGTACAAATCTCATTAAATTCTATGATGAAGTTCAGAATTCAGTTATTCCAGCATAACCCCAGACATCACTTCAGCAGGAAGCTACACATAAGGGGTCTATACCCACTTAGGTAAATGTATAGACTTGACAGCACTTACTAGAAAAACATATTCAGAAGTTTAAAAGCAAACCACCCTGGTAGTCCACCATAGGTACATAGGTTCATAGGTAGGTACTAGGCTATTGGCCCTAGGGCCTATATAAGCCTTGCCAAATGGTAACCTGGCTTTTGCCACCCAAGAAAATTATTTTCCTGTGCCACTGTCTAGCAGAGCCACAGAAGTGATCCCCGTGGTGAATTTCCTAGCTCCCATCCAATTATCAAGATTTTTCTTGAAGAGTGCTAATGAGGAGCTTTGTTTGATATAGATAGGTAGTTTGTTCCAGAGTTTGGGAAGTCTCTGGAACAGAAATCTATCCCTCCAGCATGTTCTGTTTATTGTGGTGACAAGGTTTAGGTCCCTAGAGCATGTAGCTCAGAGGGATTTTGATTTCTTTAAGTGGAGCATGTCCAACAGCTCTGGGTTTGACATAGCTTTGTATGTTAGGCAGAGATCATCTCTGAGTAGGTGATATGTGACAGAGTAAAGTTGGAGTTTTTTGAGACGGTCTCCGTAGGGCATCTGTTTGAGACTGGTAATCCTCTTTGTGAGGTATTTCTGCAGCCTTTCCAGTTGTTGTAGATGTCTTGTGAGGTACATACCAAAAGGGGTGTTGTACTCTATAATGGGTCTAATGAGTGATGAGTAGAGGGGAACAATTACCTCTTTTTTTCCTGGATGAGATACCTTTTGTGATTAGGTGTGCCACGTAGAAGGATTTCCTGACTACTGTGGTGATGTGATTATCAAAGGAGAGACTACTGTCCACCTGTGTCCCAAGGTCTCTTATCACACTTTTGGTGTTAAGTAGACTACCGCCTATGTGGTAGTTCATGGGCACAGAGTTTTTATCAAAAGGGATGACAATGCACTTTTTGGCATTGAGCTTGAGACCATGGATTTGACACCAGGTATCTGTCTCAGTGAGGCACTTTTGAAGGATGCCCACATCATTAGGAGTTTTGATTATGGCTCCTAGTTTGCAGTCATCTGCGAACTTTGTTAGCCAAAGAGCTTCTGTGACAAGTAAATACCGAACAGGAGAGGACCCAGGACTGAACCCTGTGGTACTCCACTTGTCACTGGTCTGAAGTTGGATTTAGAGTCTGCTATTTTCACAGTGTGGGTTCTGTCAGTGAGCCAGTTGGCAACCCATCTTGTGACATAAGGATTTATACCTAGTTTAGTGAGTTTATCTATAATTCCAGAGTGGGGGATGGTGTCAAAAGCCTTGGTGAGATCTAGATAGGCTGTGTAAACCATTTTACCCTCATCTATGGCTTTGGTGACTGCTTCAAAGAAGTCTATCAGGTTTAGGAGACATGATCTGCCTTTTACAAACCCGAACTGGGTAGGGTCCAGAGTTTGGAGATTACCAGTGTCATTGTTATTAAGTTCCATGATGATACGTTCCATAGCCTTGCAGACCAGGCTCGTCAGGCTTATGGGGCGGTAGTTCCCGGGGTCCATGGTGGCTCCCCCTTTGTGGAATGGGATAACCATTGCTGTCCACCATTCAGTGGGCACAAAACCTGAGGTGAGGCTATGACTGAACATGGTACTTAGGTGGGGTGCCAGTTCATTCTGTAGTTCTTGTAGAACGCAGCCTGGGATGTTGTCAGGTCCCATGGATACTGTGTTCTTGGCTTTGCAGAGTGTGTTTTTTACCTCTGCAGCCATGATTACAGGAGTTTTGCATTCTTTTGGTATAGAGATGGGCCCTTTAGGGGGTGAGAGAGGGGTAAAGTTAGCACTGAACCTCTCTGCCAGGATGTTGGCATTATCGGTTGGTTCTGTATATTTAGTGCCATTGTGCTGTAACTCAGAGCAGATCTAAGTGTTGCCATTGAGATTCTTGACATAGCTATAGAATGCTTTATGGCTGTCTTTAGAATTAGTGGTGATTTTGTTTTCATAACTAGTTTTGGAGGATTTTATGAGATATCTCAGCTTCTTACTGAGGCTGACCACAGAGTTCCTCCAATCATGGGATTTTACTCTTTTTTGCAACCGTTTCTTCCTTCTGTTGTAGAGCTTGTTTATGGCAGGGGACCACCAGATTGGCTTCTTTTTTTTGGAGGATAGCATCTTGGTTCTGTTAGGGATTGTACGATCCATGCACTCATGTAATATATATAAAGTGCATTTGTATAGGATTCAGCAGTCGTACCTCTATTGTCCATCAGCATGGGTGTAGTGAGGTTTGCCACTTTTGTCTTAAGAAGCGTGAAGTTGGCTTTGGAGAAATTTTTTACTGTGGTTTCCCTAATGGGAGGGGGGTGAGGGTGGGATGTGGATGTCTAGGGTGATTAGTTTGTGGTCGGATCTGACCAATGAGGAATTGACCTCTGGTGTGGAACACCTGTTGCCCATGTTAGTAATGACCAGGTCTAGGATATTGCTGCCCCTGGTGGGGGTGTGGATAAGTTGATCCAAGGTGTTGGAATTTATGAATTCCAGAAAACGTTGAGCACAAGAGTTGGTACATGAGTAGTTTTCCCAGTTAATGGTGGGGTAGTTGAAATCACCCATTATTAGGGTGTTAGGTTGTACCCTAATATTTTCTAGTGTATCAAGAAATGAGGAGTGGGAATCCTTGGGCATGGTGGGGGATCTGTAGCAAGCTATAATTTAGATTGCGGTCTTGCCCAGAGTTAGTTGCACTTGGATAATCTTGGAGGCATTATGCTGAGCAACTAGCCTGGAGGTGTGGATATCCTTAATGAATATGGACACGCCTCCACCTTTAGTGTTTCGGTCCAGGTTAGGTGGCCAAAAGGTGTGCTATGAATTATAGCCTGGTAATGCAGGGGTGCTCTCTGGAGCCTTGAACCAGGTCTCTGTCACTGCACAGATGTCGATGTTCTCCAGTTTTAGGAGTACCTCAAGTGAATACATTTTGAGGTTTAGACTTCTAGCATTAAGTAGCACTACCCTCAGATTTTGCTTGCTTGTACCTGTTACAGTGGTGAATTTGTCATTTGAACCTTGCCTAAAACGGCACTATAGGGGTGGCAAGAGCCTTAGCCAATATCCGAAATCTCAAGGGAGACAGGTGCAGGCCATCTCTGGCAAAGCATCCTGGTTTGTTGATCATGTCTTCCCAGGCAGACAGATACTGGATCCCCTTAGAATGACACCAGAAGCTTAGCCAATTTCTGAAGTCAATCATTTTGTCCTTGTACTGTGGTATCATTCTGGGTGATGGCAGGATCATAGTCATACCTGCCTGGGCTACAAAATCGGACAGCTCCTCCATGTCTCTTTTCATGTAGTCCAGGGAGGTACATCTCAGGTCATTCACACCAACATGGAGAACGACAGAGTCATATTTGTACTTGTTGTGGAGTGACCTGAATGCATGCGTTATGTGGCGGATCCTGGCACCTGACAGGCAGCTGACAGTAACTTTCTCTTTCTTTAGCCTGGTGAGTGGAACATCAGTGACCCTTAGACATGCCTGGATAAATAAGCTCTACAATAAAAGAAAAAAATTATACTGCAGATCTAAGGAGCCTCAAATCAAGGCTAATATTAGAAACAACAACAACAAGAAAATTGACTAAAAGCTTAAAAATAACTGTTAGGATAACTAAGGCAGACCATGAATTGAGATCAGCATCTGAAGCTAAGGACAACTACAAATCCTTATTTGGTTATATTAGGAAACCAAGCAATAATACCCAACATTGCTTAGAACTTATTCAAGATGGTGTCTCCTATTCAGACCCAGTTGACATTGTCAACGCAGTAGCAAACAAATTCAGTGTTAACTCCACCCCAAAAATAGCTAATTAAAATCTGCTTATCCTGAAAACTCTCTGATCTCCCACCATCAACGAACATCATGTAATAACGGTGCTCTCAAAGAATAAGAATTCTCCATCCTTGGGTTCTGACAATATATGTGGCCATTTAATAAACAGCAGCAAACAAGCCATAGTGGAGCCACTCCTTAAACTATATAACCTGAGTTTAGCTACTGGCTTAATCCTTGGTGTCTACTGTGGTACAAAACTGTAGTGAGTCCAGTCCACAAGGGTAGCCTCAACTCTGACCCCTTGAATGACTTGATTAACTATAACATTTAAAATCTCATTAGACTGGACCTGCAGCAATTTGGCTTTGTTAAGGGTAAATCCTGGCTAATGAATATGGTTAACATATTTGAAGGAGTAACACAAGCTGTGACAGTGGCCATGCTGTACTATTAGTATGTCTTAACCTGTCCAAGGCCTTTGACACCCTACCCCATGCTAGCATAGTTATTATGTTAAATGTATTACAAATAGATCTCTATATTGTAAGTTGGATAGCAAATTGGTTAAGGGACAAAACACATATGGTGTGGTAGCAGGGGCCTCATCAGAGAGTATGAAAGTAGCCAGTGGTATTCTGCAGAGCTTCTTGCTGGAAAACCTTTAGTTATGCATTTACTTTTCCAACCAGCATAACACAAACCAAAAAGTATGGCTAATGAATTTTGCAGATAATTGCAAACTTGGAGTCATTGTCAAATTGCCCATTGACACCCAAGCCCTGTAACGAGAATATAACACTTCTAAATACTTGGTGTGATAAAAATGGTCTTACATTAAATGCTAAAAAATGTAATATAATAGCATCTGGTAAACCATCCCTCCACCCAGCATACGACATAAGACAATACCTCACACCAAAATGAGAATGTTGTTTGAGATCTTGGTATTTGGGTTGATAAGTCCTTCTACTTTGATCATCACATAATGACAGTAGCGAGGAAGTCTTTCTGCTTAGCATAGCTGATCGCCAAAGGAATATTTTCCAGATCCATACAGGTTATTGTCCTATTATATTCAGCATTGATTAAGCCAGTTATTAAATGCAATACCCACTGTGAGATGTACCTCACTAGACATCAAACAAGTAGAAACCTCAGGAGTTCCTAACTAAGAATATAACTGGCTTAAAAACCCTAGGCTATCAGAAATGACTGGAAGCATTGTCCCTTTATTCAGTATCTTATGGGCTCAAGAAGACAGACCGATGCCTTGCCTTCTGAGCCATTAGGAACCCAGTGGACCAGGATATTTAGTATCTCAACAAATTGACTAGTTCCACAAATACCAGACTATGATATCTGAATTTTTACCAGCAGATAAATAAAACAGAGTGGAGAGATAAATTAATTACACAGTACCTCCCCACCTCTGGAATAGAGTCCCACTATAAATTAAGTGGTATGATACATTTTCTTCCTTAAAATGGTGACTGGATGATTGGATAGGTATTCACAAATTCACCCTAGCTTTACTGACCTGGCCCTCCTTGAGAAGGGAGGTTCAATCTGAAGGTGGGTACTGGCAACGTGTAAATGACCACAAGGTTCAGTTTTCTTGTATTTCATATTATCCTGTGATTTTAACTTGTACTTCTACTTGAGTCTCTAAAGGAAAAAGGGGATTTTCTTGAGAAACTTTTAAATGACAGGTTTTAATTTGTTAACTAGTCAGATAAACTAATTAACTGATGTCATTTGGACTTCAGTATATTAAATGGAGAATTTCTGAGGGAATCTTCTTACCTTGATGACAAGTGTCTACAAAGTCTTGTTTTGTCACTCCTGGGACAGTAATAGGTGCCAAAGCTAAAAAATCATGCACACCATTAGCTTAAAAACTCAGAAATGCAAACAGATACTATATTATTTGGCTTAACCTTTCACATTTAAAAAATGAATTAAGCCTAAATGGGGTCATGCATTTAAAATGCTCACTCACGGCCAATTCACACAGCCCAAAATCTAAAAGGGACTTAAAGACAGGAAGCCTGTTGTGTACACTCATCCTCAGCTGTGAATACATACTATCCACTGTATACAACTCTCTCTTCTTATCAGAAGTTAGCTGCTGTCTGTATCATGAGGGAAGAAGTGCACCTTCTACTATTATTTGCACGCCACAGCCTTTCTCCAGAATAAGCTCCTGATGACCCTTCCTATTATTCAAGGAAGTGGAACTCCACAAAGATTAGCCCTGCAAACTTAACCTGTTCCCTGTGTTTTCATGGTGATCCATTAGTTGGGTAGCTCTTGCCTTTGCAGTGACTAAGTCCCCAAATTCTTGTAGTTCATAAATCAACATCCATTTACTCACAGTAGTAACGTTTTCACAGTTTTGGTTGCCTGTTGCACACCTGATCCCTGATATATTGCAAAGCTGTTGTACTTTTACCTACGCAGACCTTCTCTGTAATATCTGTCATCTGCCATACAGACTGAAATAATGACTTTTGTCTTACTAAAAGTAATCTTGATCCTTTCTCCTTAACTTATTTCCTACATATAAGGCATGTCATAATTTACGTAGTTAAAAACCTTACTTTGATCAATTATGTTATTTAAATACTATAGTTAAGTAACCATGTTTTGCCTTCTAATGGCTAGAGCTTGTCTTCTTTTTTTGTGGTTTTTTTTTGAGCTTGTTTTTTTCCTGGACCTTTGATGAAAAGGGGTAATTTTGGTCCTTTCAGACTTTCCCTGTAAGCAAATGCAAACAAATGAATAGACATCTCCAAATATTTCAGACATAGTAACTTGACATCTACTGGCTTACCTAAAAAAGTGTTTATTTTTGCATTGAAATCACCAGTACTATCCTCTGTTTCTCTTATGTTTTCTAAACATTTTACTATAACTTAACAGGTGTGAGCCTAAAACACTCAAAACAACCATTTTCATTATACACTTAACAGCAGAAGACAAAAATCTTACTCACTGCATGCATGGTTTTAGCTGTGATCAGGGGAGCTAAAAACATCAGCCATTGCCCAAACAAAGCTACCAGTAACCCCCTATTTATACTGAGGAAACAATATAGTGCTGACCTTGGCTTCTAAGGTTGCTTCCTACTCATTTGGCATTCAGTAGAAGATATCGCAGCATCTGCTGCAGAAGTACCAGATTCAACAACAGTTTCTACCTGTTAGTAGTCAGACTTCTGAACTCGGACATAAGTCCCAGAGAACTGGACATTGACTAAGTCAGTTCTTTTTTTCACAAATACCTATAGTCTGTTGTATAATATATACCACACAAAATCCAAGCAAGTGCAATGTTAGACAGACAACTTAGGTAATGTGCAATCTGTAAAGTGTCTTATTTAAATAGGGCAGTTATTATAACTTAGGAGTGGAAATACTTACTCTGTATTTAAGTATCGATATTCTTTCAGCTTTTTTGTACAGGTACTGGGAATGGGATTGTATATGTTAGTTGTGTTCATTCTTTTACTTTATATTTGTTGTTTTCCTTTCTGTTGTTTTACTTCCTGTTTGTAATCTCAAGAAGGAGCTGATGCACAAAATGTCATTTAGGCTACACGTGTGTGGTCCTAAATGATAATAAAGTTCACTCTGAATCTTTGAATATTCAATTAGCAAAAAGAGTCATTAGTTCTTTTCATGTAGCCATTCCTTCTCCCTCTCACATGCTGCAGACACTTCATGGTGAAGCTTCCTTTCTTCGTCTGTAGCTTCCAGCGATTTCTGATCCTCCTGCTAACTCTGCTCTCACTTCTTTTGCATCTCAACCAACTCTCTTGGGTGCTTAATTTCCAGCTGTTTGTCTCCAACTCTAGTCTCTTCATTTCAAGTTGCATTTTTTAAATAATCTGAGGACATATTGGGTGGTCCTTTACTTGCATGTTGCATCATATTGCGTGGTCCTTTACTTGCATGTTGCATATCTATAATACCTGCCAAGCTGCCTTTGTCTCCAGTGGACTGAACTTCAACAGCAAACATGGTGGCTGTTAATTCATCCTTGTTCAGACTAATATGCGTGATTGACAGCCTCTGTGTGACTAGGTATGGCATCCAGGGTTCCCGATATAAATGTCATGAGGGGAATGTAACTGCACTTTACAGAGGTGTCCCAAGCATGTAATCACATGCTACTCTATCCTAAGAAAAATCTACATTCCATAGCACCTTATATGTCAACCACAGAGGAGGGTCAGCTGGGAACAGCAGTGTGAACAGAGGACATTAGTTATTTGATACTCTTTTGAGGAGGTACATGGACGTCAGGATGGAGTCACTCAGGCATGTCTCAGTTGGTAATGCTCTACGTTAGTACCACTTACATTAGAGTTTTTTTTTACAGTTGTACTGCACAGAGACACCGTAGGCTGACAGCAGCAATTGTTAGATATGTATTGTTTTAGGTACAGCAGGTATCCAGCTATGTCATGATGGCAGCAGAGGTAGGCTGGATTTATGTGATACATTTTATATGTGCACCCTTAGCATGCATGTCACAGGTGCACAGCTTTAGCACAGGTACCTTTTATTTTGTAGTTACATGGCAATGATAGCTATGATGGCACCTGTAATGGCTGGGACACAATGAAGGACAATGTTGACGCCAGTGGTGGGACTGCTAATGATGATGGGTCAAGGATACCTAAGCCGTGGTATGATAATACAGTGAGACTGCCTGTCTCCATCTTGGCTGTGGATCCACCCTCAATGCAGGCTGGAGGACAAGACCATGAGGTGGTATAGTTAATTCTTACCATTTCCATTTGGGGGATCATGACCAATAATGCTTTATTTGTTACTTTGCAACAGATGTGAACACTGCAATTTAAGTGGGTAGACCCACAGTTGCACAGCCTTGTGGGAGGTGCCTGATTTCATTACACATCACAGGTGGTGCCTGCCATGCAAGCAGAACTCATAATCAATTAGCATATGTGCTGCGGTGTCATCCTGGCACAACCTGCTGCAGTCTAGTCCAGCATGGACTTCATTGCAGTACCACATGGCATTTTGTGAGGACATGGAGGCCATGGACACAGTAAGGTATTGGTCTGCTGAGGTTTGTGGTAGCACACACTACTACTATGTCCACATCCATGTGGAAAATTGCCAGTGCCATAATCATTGCATGCACTGGAAGTGCTGTCTGAGGGTGGGGAATGGTATGTTCCATGTTAATCATGCACGTGTCCCATCACAGGCTGCATCTGTATATAAACATGTACCATAATCCATCCCTTCCTGTCATTAGTGGCCATGTCTGTTAGCCGCCAACAGCAAGATACCTTATCCAGGTCACAGTCCAGCAGTTGATGACAGAGGAGGGTAATTCCTTAAGCAACAAGCCAGAATAATGGCAGCAGATCATGGTCATGTAGTGGCTCTCCAAACACATTGTAGGATGATCTTGTATATAACAGAGAATAGCTATCAGCTGAAGACCTCCTGCTTCTGTGTCAGGCCATGGTTACATAGTGAGACCCCCACCTCGTCGCAAAAGGAAACTGTCTATGAGAATGAAAACCTGTCATCTTGAGACCCCATCTCAGACTTCTGTAACATCTTTCTTCTACCTAGTGTATGTTGACAGCCCTGTATCACTATCTCCCAGGTACCTGTGCATTTGATGATAACTGACATCCACTCCACTATCCCTCCTGTGTGGTGTATGTTGGAATGCTTGAAGCACAGTGTGGCTTGGCAATCTGCTGACTAGCATAGCCTGATATTTACAGTATGTGCATCAGGTTTAACCTGTATGATGAATATTGTGGCAGGTATGTAGTCTATAGCAACCAGTACCTCTGGGAGGTAGCCATTGTCACATAAAGAATGCATGGTGTTAGCTCTGTTCTGTGGTGCACTAGAAAACCATATAGAACCCAACACATATAGTGATCTTTTTAAATAGTCTAAAAGTGAAGGCCTATGCAATACCCAGTGTGCCCCCAGTTGGTTTCTGAAATGTCCCTCAGCCAGTATGGAAAGAGTTATACACACCCTTTTCTCCATGTGTATGGGACAGCCATTCATTCCTATTAGTTCTGTGTGTGTTGATGTACAACAACTAACACCAATATAATGCCTACTGTATCAGCTATAATTTATCCCTTTTATAAATGTAAAGCTTTGTTGTGGGGGGACTAAGTCTCCTATTCTTCATCAGACAATATAATATTCCAGTTTTTCTTAATTACTGAAGTGCTAATGGTGCACATAGGAAATGTGTTAACACACAAGTCAGATCAAAATCTGATTTTTATTCTATTTTATTGTTTCCTAGAATGAGTCACCCTGAATAACCGACCATTTTGCATTACCTCTTCTTTAAAGTGTCCTAAGACTATAAAACAATTCTAATTTTAAAATATTGTACTTTAGAGCATAAATGCCCTGTCCATAAGACTTGACTGTAATGCAAATAATCCACCAAAGAAGTAGGATGACAAACAGAAAGACAAGGAAAATATAAGAAATCGATGTATACATAATCTAATGAAAGTGTATTTTCTATATAGAGTATAAAATATTTGAACTTTATCTGTAAATGGCAACAGCATAAAGGAACATTTTACATTAAAGCAATAAAGGTTTAAGGTTAGCACAACTGCTTTCCTTACTCATATGTTCTGATTCAAAACCAAACCCTGTCACTGCCCTTAACATCAGCCCTACACATTCCCTTAACAAAATCCCTTCCCCTAACAGTGCCGAAACATAAGACAGTCACACACTTCACATGAACACACAACAATACAGCCATCACCTAATTCATATAACCTAGCTCTTACTCTGACCTAGATATAGACACACAGACACAAACACATGCACACATGAGAATGCACAAACACACACACACACACACCTTCCTATCCCATAACAAACACAAACACAGAAAAATACCAAAACCTATAGCCTTTCCTTAGCCCTAATCCTAACCAGCAAACACATGCATACACACTCCTGCAACTAATGTTGAAGTTTTCAGTAATTTTGAAAGGTTCTGTATTAAAGCAAACCCCAGTTATCTTCATGCAATCAATACATTCATAGGTTCATAGGTTCATAGGTTCATAGGTTGGTACTAGGCTATCAGCCCTAGAGCCTATACAAGCCTAGCCATAACAATTCCCTGGCTATTTCTTCCCACATTATTTACTTTCCTGGACCCCTGTCTAGCAGGGCGACTGATGTGATCCCTGGGGTGAATTTCCTTTCTCCCATCCAAACGTCAAGGTTCCTCTTGAAGAGGTCCAAAGAGGCACTCTGCTTGACATGTATGGGCAATCTATTCCAGAGTCTGGGGAGTCTCTGGGTCAGGAACCTATCCCTCCAGCATGTTTTGTTTATTGTGATGACAAGGTTTAGATCCCTGGAGCGTGTAGCTCTGAGGGATTGGGATTTCTTTAAGTGTAGCATGTCCAACAGCTCTGGGTTTGACATGGCCTTGTATGTTAAGCAGAGATCGCCTCTAAGTAGACGATATGACAGAGTATAGCTGGAGTTTTTAAGGCGGTCAGCGTAGGGCATCTGCTTTAGGCCTGTGATTCTTTTAGTGAGGTATTTCTGAGGCCTTTCCAGTTGTTGCAGATGTCTTGAGAGGTACATACCAAATGGGGCGTTGTATTCTATAATGGGTCTAATGAGGGATGAGTACAGTGGGACAATGACCTCCTTTTTCTGGATGAAAAGCCCTTCGTGATGAGGTGTGCCACATAGAAGGATTTCCTGACTGTTGTGGCGATGTGGTTATCGAAGGTGAGACCACTGTCCACCTGTGTCCCTAAGTCTCTTATCACACTTTCTGTGTTTAGTGTACTGCCACCTATATGGTAATTCATGGATACATGTTTTTTCCCAAAGGGGATAACAATACATTTCTTGGCATTGAGCTTGAGCCCATGGCTCTGGCACCAAGCATCTGTTTCTGTAAGGCCTTTTGTAGAGTATCCACATCATTTGGGGATTCGATAATGGCTCCCAGTTTGCAGTCATCTGCAAACTTTGTTAGCCAGAGTCCCTTAGTGTTGACCTGTACTTCAGAGAAG
Source organism: Protopterus annectens (assembly GCF_019279795.1). Classification (NCBI taxonomy): domain Eukaryota; kingdom Metazoa; phylum Chordata; order Ceratodontiformes; family Protopteridae; genus Protopterus; species Protopterus annectens. The sequence continues at coordinate 344,334,219 of NC_056733.1, read as the reverse complement.
TAGATGCCAAACAAGAGCGCCCCAGGACTGAACCCTGAGGTACTCCACTTGTCACTTGTCTGGAGCTGGATTTGGAGTCAGCTACTTTTACAGTGTGGGTTCTATCAGTAAGCCATTTAGCAACCCATTGGGTGACATAGGGATTAATACCCAACTTAGTAAGTTTATCTATGATTCCAGAGTGGGGGATGGTGTCAAAGGCCTTGGCAAGGTCTAGATAGGCTGTGTGGACCACCTTACCCTTGTCCATGGCTCTGGAGACTGATTCAAAGAAGTCAATCAGGTTCAGGAGACAAGATCGGCCCTTCACAAACCCAAACTGGGTGGGGTCCAGTGTTTGAAGGTTGCCAATGTCTTTGTTTATAAGTTCCATGATAATACGCTCCATGGCCTTGCAGATAAGGCTTGTCAGACTGATGGGACGGTAGTTTCCGGGATCCAAGGTGGATCCTTGTGGATTGGGATAACTGTAGCTCTGCGCCACTCAGTGGGCACGAAACCTGAGGTGAGGCTATGATTAAACATGACACTTAGGTGAGGTGCCAGTTCATATTGTAGTTCATGTAGTACACAGCCCGGGATGTCATCTGGTCCCATGGATGCTGTATTCTTGGCTTTAGAGAGTGCGCTTTGTACCTGTGTGGCCGTTATTACTGGAATTTGGCAATCTTCCGGTATTGAGATGGGCCATTTAGGGGGTGAGAGGGGGGTGAAGTTGGCACTGAATCGATCTGCCAGGATATTGGCAATATCCCTTGGATCAGTATATCTATTGCCATTCTGTTTTAGCTCAGAGCAGATCTGAGCATTGCCATTTAGATTCTTGACATAGTTATAGAATGCTTTGTGGTTGTCTTTGGAATCTTTGGCAATTTTATTTTCATAACTAGCTTTGGAGGATTTTATGAGGCATCTCAGTTTCTTACTGAGGCTAGTAAGGGAGTTTTTTGCATCCTGGGATTTTCCTCTTTTCTGCAAAAGTTTCTTCCTTTTGTTGTAAAGTTTGTTTATGGCAGGGGACCACCAGATTGGCTTCCTTTTTTGGATGAGAGCATTTTGGTTCTATTTGGGATGGCACGATTCATGCATGAGTGGATGTGCTCATACAGTGCCTTAGTGTAGGATTCAGCAGTTGAACTTTCAGTTCCCGTCTGCATGTGTGTCATGAAGTTTGTCACTTCTGACTTGAGTAGCATGAAGTTGGCTTTGGAGAAGTGTTTTATGGTGGTTTCTTTACTGGGGGTGGGGTGGGATGTGGATTTTAAGGGTGATTAGCTTATGGTCAGACCTGACTAACGAGGGGGTGACCATAGGTATGGAGCATTGATTTGCCATGTTGGTAATGACCAGGTCTAGGATATTGGAGCCCTGGTGGGACTATGGATTAGTTGATCCAGGGCGTTGGAATTTATGAATTCCAAGAACCGTTGCAAAGGTGTTGGGACATGAGTAGTTTTCCCAGTTAATGGCAGGGTAGTTAAAATCACCCAGTATTAGGGTGTTTGGTTCTATCTTAATATTTTCCAGTATGTTTAAAAGGTGTAGTGAGAATCTTGGGGTATGGTGGGGATCTGTAGCAAGCTACAATTTGGATTGCAGTCTTACCTAGTGTTAGTTGCACTTGGAGAATTTCAGACACATTGTGTTGGCCAACTAGCCTGGTGGTGTGAATATCCTTGGTGAATATTGACACTCCTCCACCTTTAGTGTTTCGGTCCTGGTTTGGTGGCGAAAAGTGTGGTAAGAGTTGTAGCCTGGTATTGCAGGGTGCTCTCTGGAGCCTTGAACCAGGTCTCAGTTACTGCACAGATATCGATGTTCTCCATTTTAGGAGTGCCTCGAGAGAGTGCATTTTGAGGTTTAGACTTCTAGCATTGAGTAGCATTACCTTCAGATTTTGCATGCTTGTACCTGTTACGGTGGTGGTTTTGTCCTTTGAAGTTTGCCTAAAAAGGCACTATAGGGGTGGCAAGAGCCTTAGCCAGTAACCTGAATCCCAGGGCGACAGGTGCAGACCATCTCTGGCAAAGCATCGTGGTCTGTCAATCATGTCATCCCAGGCAGACAGATACTGGATCCCCTTTGAATGACACCATAAGCTTAGCCAATTGTTGAAGTCAATCATTTTATCCTTATATTGTGGTATCATTCTGGGCGAAGGCAGGATGCTACTCAGGGCTAGGGTCATACCTGCCTGGGCCACATGATCCGAGAGCTCTTCCATGTCTCTTTTCATGTAGTCCAGGGAGGTGCGTCTCAAGTCATTCACTCCAACATGGACAATGACAGAGTCATATTTGTACTTGTTGTGGAGTGACTTGAGTGCATGCGTTATGTGGCGGATCCTGGCACCCGACAGGCAGCTGACTGTAATTTTCTCCTTATTCAACCTGGTGAGAGGGACATCAGTGTGCCGGACTATAGAGTCACCTATGACTAAAGTGTTAGGTACATTGTCTTGCCTTAGGGCTGTTGCTGGGTGGCACACTGGTGTTGTGAACTATGTGACACATTGGTTGTGATTGGTGTTTGTTTGCCTTTCAGCTTCAGAGGTCTTTGTTGCTTGGGCAGGTTACAGTTAAGGGCCTCTGCATATGTGGATTTAGTGTTGCTATATGTGGGTGTTGGTGGTGCGGGTTTAGAAGGGCTATGTGTTGCTTGAGGTGTAGTGTGGGTGTTAACCTTCTCCTCTTGACTGTTTAGCACAATCTTGGGTGGAGAGAGCTTTGCTTCCATTTTGGCTATGTAAGTGCATCTCTCACAGGTTGTAGTGTTGGGTGGTAGGAGGAGAGGGTTGTCTGTGTACATGAGGCAATTGCTGCATTGCCCCAGTATGCCCAGATTCACCAGGTGGACAGGAGAAATCACCGGAAGCTGACCCTTGGACATGCCTGGTTTGGGGCTTTTTTTTTCTTTGTAAAGTACAGGAGCTGTTTCCTTAGCAAGGTACTTTGCATTTATAGGCTGTTTAGTGCCTACTATTAATTTCTCCTTATTAACAAGGAGAGTTCAGTGTTTGTATGAGTTTAAGGCTTCCTAGTGCTTTCCAGCAGGTATTAGAGAAAGTGCTAGTCACAGGGATGCTTAAAGGTAAGATTGAAAAGAATGCACTCTGCAGTGTGCACTAGAGAAGTTAGATGTGAAAGTAGGTAACTTGAGTTTTACCTATTTAAAAAGTTAAGGTTTAGTGGAGAGTTACTATTTTTAAAATAGCAAGATGGATTGAAAGGGGTGGTCACTTTTGTAATTTGGTACTATGAAATACTGTAGGATGGCCAATAAATTTAAATAATTGAAGGGGTGGGATTTCAAAAATGATGATTTTGTGATTACTCACATAAGCCAGTGAAAGTAGAGAGAAATGAGATATATGGTCAGATTAACATAAGAGGTGGGCAACTAGAAAGCCAGTGGTATTTAACAAGACAACTTAAATGAGTGGGAGGGTGGGAAAATTTTCTGCCTGACTCAGAACAGAGAGAGCTGTGGTCTCTTTTGAAGTTTTAATATGCTGTTAAAACAGAATGCAAGCAAAACACAAGGTAAAGAAAACAAACTACAGTATTCAAAATATAGAAAGGCAATACAGTAATACAAAAAATATAAGCAAACTAACCTTTCCTTCACAGCAAAGTGTAGCAGAGTCTGGATGAGCCTCACGGGAAGCATCAGTGTTCCTCACTTTGAGACTTCTGACAAAAGATAACACACATTTTGAACAAATGCTATAGCACTAAACTCATTTGATTAAATCTTATTTGACAGTTTAATGCACCCAGGAGAGATTCATATGAATCAGTTGCTAAAACACTATTGAAAGCAATGCCTGTAGACTCAAAAAGCATAGGTGTTTGTTTGACTTAGACAGGAAGTTTTCAAGACCAAGACTTCCAGGAGAACCAAAACCAGAAGATGTGAAGAACCATTGATTTATCTTTCAATTTACCTATGGAGTATCAGAAGCCTACTTGTTGATTTACATGATGAGTCAGTGAGGCTGACTTTTGTATTTACTCGTGGTGTATTAGGGCACCTAAGAACAGATGTGCCAGGTAGCTTGACCAGCTGCAATGTCTACACTGTAAGAGATTTTAACTCCGGAACTGGATTGCAAACAAAAAATAAGCTTTTTTGTGTTGTGTTGCATGACAACTTTCTTGAAGGTTTTGCACTATAAATGAACTGTACATGAATTAATAAGACTGCCTCCACTGGTATCACTTACTACAAACTGGTTGTTTTGGTGGACAGAATTTGGTCAAAATGTACCAAACCACCCTATTCTCTGTTACTGCTCTGCAGCCTGCACATGCAAAACATTTGTGAGTTAATTATCCCACCTAGAAAGAAATAACTGTTGCTGTGCTGATGTGTTTATCCTACCTGCAAAAAGAGAGAGAGACTTTTTGTTGTTCTATGTGTGTACTATCAAACATTACAAAACCTGGAAAAAACTCAAGGAAACTCTGCTGCAAACCAATATAAATATAGGTCAATATGTGATGACTCTTTGGGAGAGAGGTAAAGCTACAGATAAACATTTAGTCTCCAGGAGCTAATTAATCTAGATGCAATCATATGGACCTCACCAATGCCCACACTACCACTAAAGGAATTGAGTAAAGAGGATGACATCCATTATCTTGTTACCTTTGTGAGATATGTCACTCATCAGAATTGGTCTCAGTCTGACTGGACTAAGCTATGATTGTCAAAGCTTACAGGGTAAAGCTTAAGGCCCATATGGACATGGAAGGTACAAATTATAAAATTATGAAATTAAAAAGTACTCTCGCCGGTGCTGGTGTTTCTTCTGAAACATAAGCCAGCCATGGAATTTCTTAACTGGGCATTTAATTCAAGCAAAATGGTAAGAGGTTCTTCTTCTTATTTCGGCTTTTCCCGGTTAGGGGTCACCACAGCAGATCACCTTTCCACTCATGATTGGCAGTGGTGGCTGATTTAAAGCGTGTTTTAACATTATAGTTAGAGCCAGAACAGGAAACTAAAATGAAAAACATTCCAACAGTTGATAAGTGCAAAATGGCATTCCTAAGTAATTTATACAAATGGACTTTTCAGAGTGACCCTAAGAGTACAGACAAACTGGTTGTGTCAATTGAAAGTTTACTAGTTAATGAAGCACTGTTTAAAACTGCATAATCCAAAGCTGTAAATGAAAGTGTATAGAGGTCTATGAACATAAAAAAAAATTCAGCTACTTAGTCTGTTTCAGATGAGGGAAAATGAAGCACACTGCTAAAAATTATGTACTTAGTAATATGAGTGATTTATACCTAAAAATGTGATTTCTAACCAACAGGCAAGTAATGAAAATGTAAATAATGTGTCTGCCAAAAAATATGATTTCTAACCAATTTGCTGCTAGTGAAAAAGTGTCTGTGTTACTATTACTTTTGGTTAGGCTTTGCATACATGTTAATAAAAATAGTTAACCTGTAAAAAATCAAATCTGACCTGTCACCTAGGATTTTTTAAGGCAAGCAAAGTCATCTACTTATTACTTTTCCTTCCTTTCAAGTGTCAAGATTTACTTCTTCACAGTTTCTTTCCTAACTCCATCATTCAGATCATACATTAAGCCATGGTTACACCTGCTTTAGATGGTGGTAACTCAGGTGGATGTAAAAGATCCCATGGTACATATCAAAAAAGTAGGAGAAGTTTTTTTGATGTCCTGACCAAATTTTCCTAGTAGTACAAATACCACCTTGAGTCTCCCCTGAAAAGAGGCTTCAAGCCTAGTGGGGATAACCTGGTCAACAAAGGAGAAATAGATAAGTAGCTAGATAAATAAACTCATAATTCAGAAACTACCAAACAGTATCCAGTCTCTATTTGAATATCAAGATGACCCTGTATTATAACTCTATTTCCCCACTGTATGCATTACAACAAGACTATTAATTATTGCGTACATAGAAACATATCTTGAGCATGTATGTAAGACCATATTATTTTAATCAATTGTCAGCACTATCCATGGAAACATGTCATGAACAAGTAAGTAAAGTCACATTTCTCCTATGAATTGTTAGCAATGGACATTGCATGAAATATTCAATCTCTGCAACTCTGTAAGCCAATATTTTGGCATGTAGATGTTTCTAATATTATAATCTTTATTACTATTAGATATAAGCTACCTCTCTCACAGTCATTTCAAAATTATCTATGTAATAATCATTTAGCTGTTCTCTGTAAAATTGTGCAAATGGACATAGGTTATGGCTAAAAGGGGTCCATGGACCAGTTCACTTACCCAGTCAAAGGGAAAATAAACATAAACAGAGTTAGCCAAAACTATGATAACGGTGAATGGAAAGGAATTAAGAGGCTGTTCAGTTCTGGGAGCATGGTCACACTTACTAAGGAACAAATTAAATCCAAAACATTTTACAGCAATTGTGATAAAACTTGAATGTTAAAGATTGGGAATAAAGTCTACTGTTCAGAATGTCATATCCTCGCTGTACCTAAATTAGCAAGCCAGGATCTGACTGCTACGGATCCAACATTATGAACGGTTCTCCTTATTCCAGTCTTTTACTTTGTCCTGCAGACTGATGAGGCTGCATGCTGGGTTAACAAATCAGTGCCTCAGGCATTTTAATTGTCTTTTGAAACTTAAATGTTACATGCATTAAGTGTTCATAAATATGTGGAAGTGATATGTTTTCACAGGACAGAAAGTATAATCAAACAGCACATACAGAAATTCTGGTGGGTAAACTACTGCACCCAAGAGCTTTGGTTCCTAATTTAGCACAAGATGTCATGTTAAGGTAAGAAAAGGTGCAAAGACAAACAGTAGTTCTGTTTGGCAAAACAAATATAATATGTATTCCAAATCACAACGTATGAGGGATCAAGAATTTTCTAACATAATCCCAAAGAAGAAAAGCAAAGAAAACGTTCTCTATGCATTAAAAGAGATTAGGAATAGTATGAGGCATATATAGTATGATACAATTTTAACAAATCGTACAACTACACATGCTGTTCATTTGAAAAGTACATGTATGTGATCATGTCATCATTATTTTACTAAATGACAAGAGCTGCATTTGGTCACTTCTTGGGCTCTAATTACCATCTTTCAATGAACTTTTTTTTTGGTTTCTTTTTTCTCCAAAGTTTCTCTTAAATTAATTATTCTTGTGTGATTAAAATTCCATTTGTGGATATTGTAAAGTGGAGTCTCATTTTGGAAACTCATACCATTTAGCTAAATACCTGCAACTTAATGCCCTGTGATGATTATATGTATAGCATGCTGGCATACCCTTAGGAGGGGTAGGAATTTTACTTCCCTTTCCTCCCATTATTCCCTGTTTTCACTCTCACAAACACACAGGTAAGGCAAAACCCTCTCTGCCTTATAGTCAGGAGCACCCTGCTACAGATGTATCATAATACACACAATACTACCCGTGTGCTCGCATGTTTTACCATAATACACACAATACTACCTGTGTGCTCGCGTGTTTTACCATAATACACACAATACTACCTGTATGCTCGCGTGTTTTACCATAATGCACACAATACTACCTGTGTGCTCATGTGTTTTACCATAATACACACAATACTACCTGTGTGCTCGCGTGTTTTACCATAACACACACAATACTACCTGTGTGCTCACGTGTTTTACCATAATACACACAATACTACCTGTGTGCTCGCGTGTCTTACCATAATACACACAATACTACCTGTGTGCTCACGTGTTTTACCATAATACACACAATACTACCCGTGTGCTCGCATGTTTTACCATAATACACACAATACTACCTGTGTGCCCGCGTGTTTTACCATAATACACACAATACTACCTGTGTGCTCATGTGTTTTACCATAATACACACAATACTACCTGTGTGCTCGCGTGTTTTACCATAATACACACAATACTACCTGTGTGCTCACGTGTTTTACCATAATACACACAATACTACCTGTGTGCTCGCGTGTCTTACCATAATACACACAATACTACCTGTGTGCTCACGTGTTTTACCATAATGCACACAATACTACCTGTGTGTTCGCGTGTTTTACCATAATACACACAATACTACCTGTGTGCTCACGTGTTTTACCATAATACACACAATACTACCCGTGTGCTCGCATGTTTTACCATAATACACACAATACTACCTGTGTGCTCGCGTGTTTTACCATAATACACACAATACTACCTGTGTGCTCACGTGTTTTACCATAATACACACAATACTACCTGTGTGCTTGCGTGTTTTACCATAATACACACAATACTACCTGTGTGCTCGCTTGTTTTACCATAATACACACAATACTACCTGTGTGCTCGCGTGTTTTACCATAATACACACAATACTACCTGTGTGCTCACGTGTTTTACCATAATACACACAATACTACCTGTGTGCTTGCGTGTTTTACCATAATACACACAATACTACCTGTGTGCTTGCGTGTTTTACCATAATACACACAATACTACCTGTGTGCTTGCGTGTTTTACCATAATATACACAATACTACCTATGTGCTCACGTGTTTTACCATAATACACACAATACTACCTGTGTGCTGGCGTGTTTTACCATAATACACACTATACTACCTGTGTGCTCGCGTGTTTGTGCTGGCATGTTTTACCATAATACACACAATACTACCTGTGTGCTTGCGTGTTTTACCATAATACACACAATACTACTTGTGTGCTTGCGTGTTTTACCATAATATACACAATACTACCTATGTGCTCGCGTGTTTTACCATAATACACACAATACTACCTGTGTGCTGGCGTGTTTTACCATAATACACACTATACTACCTGTGTGCTCGCGTGTTTTACCATAATACACACAATACTACCTGTGTGCTCGCGTGTTTTACCATAATACACACAATACTACCTGTGTGCTATGTGCTCGCGTGTTTTACCATAATACACACTATACTACCTGTGTGCTCACGTGTTTGTGCTCGCATGTTTTACCATAATACACACAATACTACCTGTGTGCTCACGTGTTTCAAACCTTGATTGCATGCCCATTCACTCTTTTCCTTATTTTGTTGCAGGTAAGGTATGACAAAATCTTTAAACCTTAAATTCTAATACCCCTTTACTTATTTGTACATCCAGAGAAGAATAGAATCCTGAGAGTCAAAGTACAAAAGAAACCTGGGGTGTAAGTTAAAACATTTATTTGTTTGAACATCCTTTATCATCAGGAAACGTTCTGCACTTTGAACAACCAGTCACTTCTAAGACCTCTGGTTCAAATCGAAGTGATGGACTCCATCTGTTAAGGTAGGAATTAATGTAAAGAGAGACAGAATATCTGGCTGTAAAAATATAATATGTATTCCAAATCACAACTCAGGAGGGGAATCAGGACTTCTTCTAACATGATCCCAAAGAAGTAAAATTAAGACAATTGTTTTTATATCTTAAAAGACACTAAGAATAGTATGAGGCACGTATGGTATGATACAATTTTAATAGGTCAGAATCTTGCAATTACTCATGCTGTTTACATGAAAAGTACATGTATGTGGGCATATCTTTGTTCCTTTACTAAATAAGGAGAGTGGCATCTTGTCACATGTTGGGCTCTGTTTACCATCTTACAGTGAATGTTTGCTGTTTACCATCTTACAGTGAATGTTTGCACTTGAGAAGCCTTCATTAAGATAAGTTATGCCACAGGCCCCTCCAATATCTTTATTTTGTTTTTCCAGCACTATCTCAAAATATTTTACAAAGCTATTCAATCTCTTGGTTTGATTTAGTAACACATCTATAGAATTTGTGAATTTGCCTAAAAAAACAGGAAACATATGCCAGCTGCTTTGCTGGCTGTTACAATAAAAGGAAAAGAATGTAACATTCCATCTCCGGTTGCAGTTAGAGTTTCCTGACATACATCTGTAAGCATTTAGAATTAGAAAGTAAAAAAAAAAAAAAATTCACTAGTATATGTTTTTTCAATCCTATTACAGTAATAATAGGCCAAGACTTTCCTCACTTCAAGAAATTGTGGAAATTGGGTTTATATTACAAGAGCGAAACTTCAGGTAGTCGAATACCTAAAGCTTGATCTGTAAATGTCAAAAGTTGAAAACTGTGAACAGCCACTTTCATATATTTTTTGTCAAGGAATAAATTTGATAGGGCGTTATGCGGAGTTTGTACTTTTCTGCAATGTAGAGCGATCTTGGAGTTGGTACATTTAGCTGGGGGGGTGTGGGGGGGGCAAAGCCCCCCACTTGGTTTGGGTTTAAAAGTTTATTTTGTTTTATACAGTCAAGAGAATTATTTTCCTGTGTGGATGTGACTGAAATATATATATATATATATATATATATATATATATATATATATATATATATATATATTAAAAATATATATATATATATATATATATATATATATATATATATATATATTAAAAATATATATAAATATATAAAGTGGTCACGTATAATGTAAATGAAAATGTTAATAGGTTTGTTTTCTTTTTGTTTATGAGGTTTTTAGGTTTCGATATTTACAGATTGAGTTTTAGGTATTTGACTACCTGAAGTTTCAATCTTATAATATAAACCCGTGGAAATTATGGGGGATGAAGCATAGTTAGACACACACTGTTTTCTGAATGTACCTCTAAAATTTTTTCAGGTAGATTGCAAATGCTGCAGGTATGATGGGAAAGAGATAGGTAACCATGAAAATGTTTTTGTGACTGTAACAAGCTAGTGGATTTTGAAAAATTCCTTACATAGTAGTCTGTCTGAAATGCTGGGGAACAAATGGTGTAACTAAGGAAGTGATTCCTTTGAGGTGTGACACAGGATCTGAATGGTATAGAAATAGTAAGGCCTTACTAATTTTAATGCTAATGGTTGCTAAAAATGCAATTACTAGAAAATGGAAAACAAAATCTAAATCAAATGTAATTGAACTACTGACTATTGTAAAAGATCAAAAAAGTAGAAAGTGGGTTCTTTAGAAAAGGGAAGGAGCAAATTACATAGAAATAAATTTGTGGTAACAATGCATGCATAATAATATTTAGGAGGAGGAGTGGAATTTAAGAGAAGGCAGGAAATGAACAATTTATATAATGTTAAATGTTAGAGTGAATAACAGTTAAAATATATATGTGTGTGTATATATATATATATATATATATATATATATATATATATATATATATATATATATATATATATATATATAGCATGTATAATATAAATTAAAATGTTAATATGGTTTATTTTCTTTTTATGTATGTGCCAATGTCTTAAGTGATAATTTTAATAAAGCTTTTAAAAATACAGTTAGAGGTGGACAGTAGCCAGACAAACTAATAACAACATGGAGCTCTAAATATGCCCCTAGTAAAAATGGAAGCATACTTCTCAACTGTACAGATTTTTGCAGAATGTCCAGATTTTTGTCTCATGTGTTTAATCTTTTTCTCATAAAATTGTGTTTTTCTGGCAAATCAATGGCAAATCATTGAGGATTGAAGTAAAAAAATATCTGAGTTTCATACTTTAAACCTTCAGAAAATTCATGCTGGTGCAAAGTTATTATTTTAACAAATTTCTATAAATGTCCCTATTTTTAGGTTCATAGGTTCATAGATTAGTACTAGGCTAACTGCCCTTGCGAGCCATTTTAAGCCTAGCCAATTATCTCTTGTGAGACTCAAACCCTGCACCTTGTGTTTGTAAGGCAAACACCTTGACCATTAGGCCACCCTCCCAACCCCCTTTACTTTTGAGCCTTTGTCCCCCCATTATGTATGGCTTTGCCCGGATTTCTTGATCTAAGAGGTTGAGAGGTATGTGGAGGAGAGTAAAAGTGGCCTGAACATACTGCTAAAATACAAGTCCCTAATAAAGAGAAAGGGATGGGTGTGGACACTTCAAAAGGAATTTTGGGACAACACTCAGGAATGGACAAAACCACAGTTAGAGCTTTGCTAGGTTTTATTGGCTTGGAGTAATGAATGGCAGTAACAACTTCTGGGCAGTTTGCCCAGAATTTGAAAGGATGGCACCAAATTCCGGGATCATATGTCAGCCAATACCTATGCTTATTGATAAGTAACTATATGTAAACAACCATGAATATCCTAAGTCCACTAGCAAAGTTTAGCAATGGCTATCAATGCATTCTAGCAATTAACTATGCTAAGGGATTTTCTGACTAGTACCTCTGTGAAAACCCAATGCTAAGTCAAGAGCCAAAGAGCTAGTAAATAGCTGTTTCCAGGGTAGGGAGTCTAAAAGAAATGCTCATAGATAAAGAAACCCTGATTGTGTGCAGGGTAATGTGCCATCTTTGTCAGTATTTCAAGTAAAGCAGTTAGGAACTTTAGTGCAGCATTACAAACGAGTAGGTTAGTGGAATGTTTTAATAAAAACCCTGGTTTATGCTGAGAAAGGTCATCAGTCAGTATGACAAGTATTGGAATTTGTTATTTCTCTGCCTCTTCTTTGTTATATCACGAGTGTCCCAATCTTCAAAAAGATTTCCTGCATTCAAATTCTTATATGGTAGAAATCTTCTAGTCTTGCTGAAAAGAGCAAAGAAACTCTGAAGAAAGAGAATACACCTTTAAATGTGTGATAGTATGCATTATAGTTTGCAAGGCAGATTAAAAACTGTTATGTGTATAGTTAAGGAACACGTGCATAGTGCACAAGAGATGCAAAATAGGTTTATAACAGGAATGTCGCACTCTTGGAGCTTACAACAAGGAGCTATTGGTTAATATTAGTTCAATGGGTTAATATTAGTTCCCTTTGCTGAAAATAAACATACAATTGTCCTTGCCATCATGGTAAGAATTTAGGTGGAAGAAAAAATGAACAAAGTAAATTATAAAATAAGAAGAAATCAGATAGAGATGACCAGAGTAGGGGATATTAATGTATTAAAAACATGGAGGCAAGCTGATGCTTATGTACTCAGCCTGGATGCTGATGAAGGTAGCAAAAGTGAGGCACCAGGAAACTCTATTCCTGTGGTTCAAGTACATGAAACAAAGTCTAAAGACCAGAAGAAAGAAGTAAAGGAGTTATTTTTAACTAATTTTTTTTTTTTGGGGGGGGGGTTGTTTCGGAATTTCAATATTCCCGAAATACAGAAATATTAAATTTCAGTATCTCGAGACTACAAAGCGAAAACTCACAAACCCGAAATCCTAAAATTCTGAAATTCAAAACCATGAATGTCACAAAAACAATAGATCACACAAATAAACAAAAATACACCTACCTCCCGACACTACAACAAACCAAACCAACACACACAAACACAACAAAACAAACACACACATCCAGCCTTCCTATAAGTGGGGGGCAAGCCCCACTGCCCCATGTGGGGGACTGCGCCCCCACAACCCCCGACTTATATATACTAACTCTGAGCTCGAATTAAAAAATGGAAGACAGCAAACCCACTACCACACATTCTACACCCCCCTTACAAAAACACACATCACATACATACAAACACGAACACTCTCAACACTTACACACTCACACTCTTACCTACGTACCCTAACCCACATCTAAAACTCCCCAACACACTCACACACACACAAACCCTCCCCAAAACCCTTTAAAAAATCACACTTACCAAAAGCGCCATAACTACTGCAGGTTTGAGATTTCCGGATTCAATATTCTGAAGATTCGCGCAACTGCAAATTCTACACTTTGGTCTCGAAATACTGAAATTCTACATTTCATTATATCAAGATTCCAAAGTGAACCTATATATATATATATATATATATATATATATATATATATATATATATATATATATATATATATTATTTATTTATTTATTTATTTACTTATTTTTCTTTCTGGGTGCCTGACATAACAAATATAATATGGCGTCATATTTCAACTCTGCCAGGTGATAAGATAAACTTAAAACTGTAAAGGATCCCAGAGCCCTTTAAAAAGTAAAGAAGCGAAGAAAATGCGTAAACCAGGCATAGTCTGATTGTGTTAGTTCTTGAGGAAGTTATCTCCATAACATTTTAAAATTACTGACTGAGATATTTAAGTCTGACACCTATCCAATTCCCACAGAGGATAAGCTCATAGAGAGGCCTGGCTAAGCAAGGTTTTTGACCTCTCTAGATTTAGTCAAGGATAACTAAAAAAAAAATGTTGTAAACTAAATAGAGCTGCAACTAACAGCAAACTGATAAGTATTTTATTAACAGCTCTCATCTGAAACAAAGTGAGGGTTTATCAAAATAAAATAAAATGAAAACCAACTTAAATACTACAAAAAAAGTATTTAAAGAAAGTCATCTGACAACCTCTTAAAAACATATTACAACAATAAAATTTAAATGTGGAAAAAGAAAAAAACAACAGTGGAAAATAAACATTGCAATATATTTTACATGTAAATAAAATGCCTGTCCTAGAAATTGCTAAGCAAACAATGAAATAATAAATAATTATAACCTTGCAGCCTGCATTTTTAATACACTGCGGAAACTAATATGTTAATTCAGCCCAGGTAAAATTCCATAGCTTAACCTGAATTGCCAATAAAGTTCTCTGCAATTTAAGGTGGCCTCCCAAATGCCACCCCTTTCATTTGAAAACAATATCCAAACCAGTGAGTAGGAATTTTCTTAAATTATTACATGTCTTGGCATGTTTACCTAATGCATTTCGGTGGTCACCTTTATGAATGCTATACAGATGTCCATATATTCTTTTCCTCAAACATTTTTCTTGCATCTCAGGAGACACAGCCGGCAAATAAACCACAGCTTGACTGGTACAGTTGGACTTACCTCAATGTCTCCAAGGTTTGGCTAGTATTATTATTGTGTCGCTGTTGTTCATAGTGTATAGGTTTGATGGCAGCTACCACATCTCGTTGTACTAAACCCCTTTATGTGGGAACCTTCAGAACTAAAATGGGCAGATTCAAAACAGTTTAGATTTTTTGGCTCTTTAAAATTTAACTGGGAGAAGTGGCAAGAATTTCACTCAGTCCTTTAACATGGGAAAAAAATGGCCCAGTGTTTAGTGACAATATCCTTTATTGATCTTGCATCTGCTGTATAAATCAGCACCATGGTTTTGCCAAATTTTGTTCCATCTTCATTTGAATTTTTAGGCATCATACCTCTCAGCTGTACAGATTTTTGCAGAAATGTCCAGATATTTGCCTCATATTTTTGGTCCATCTTTCATAAAATTGTGGCTTTCTGGCAAATTAGTGGCAAACCATTAAAGAGTAAAGTTAGAAAATAATGACATACATTTGAGTTTCAGACTTCATACCCTTTAGAAAATTCATGCTAATGCAAAACTTGTTATTCTATCAACTTTCTAAGTTTGTAAAATTGTCCCTATTTTTGGGCCTTTGTCCCAATTTTATTAATGGTTTTTGTCCAGATTTCTAGCTTTAAGAGGTTGAGAGGTATGTTAGGCATGACACAGTTGTTCCACAATATAGGTTGAAATTTTTTATTACTGCAGTTTAATTCTGATAATGAATCATGTACCCTTGCATTGGTTGTACAAACTATGAGATGCAAACACTAATTTAAGTAGGTGGCCCTTATCATTACAACCATTGTATTTCAATGTCAGACACAGGCCTGGCATTATCCATCCAAATGTGAATGGATTGTACCAATTTTATAACCCACCCCATTCACTGCAGAACTGTGGCTCTATAGGGGTAGTAGGGGTATGTAGGGGTCACCCACTGTGTCAATGTGACTAGACAGGATTTTAAGAATGCTGTCATAATGTGCTGTATGTACACCACATAATTTGATGTGAAATGAATGCAACATATTTCAGTAGTAAAACAAAACCAAAAGAAGCTGTGGGATACCATGAGCTTTCCTTTGGATGTACCTGTGGAGTATCAGATGTTTACCCGTGAATTTACTTATGGAGTACCAAGAACCTAAGTCTGGGTGTGGAGGGAAACATGACAAGTGCTATATAGCCTGAAAAGTGTAAGGAATTTTCATATTTCATTAAAAGTCTTTAAAGTATAATGACAAACACAGAACTGAAATTTAAGCAAAAAGCATGCTTATTTTTCTTTTTCTTTGAACTTTAATTTAGTTTAAAGTTAACATTGCATATAAACTGCACTTATATATTAATGAGACTGCTTCCATTCAGTGTCACTTGTTTAGATATGTATGTATACTGTAAAATCCAAAAAGACACTGTGGGCAAAACATACACAAAATGAGTGCTTATTAAGTAAACCACAAACTAAAATCTTATCCCCCTGGCTTTGCAGTCTCAAAAATAAAACAACCAGTACTGTAATGAAAGTGTTCACTTTACACAGACCTTATAGGATACAGACTGACTTATAACCAAAATGGAAGTCGTAGACTGTAAGCTTCAATTAGGTCTACCTCTCAGTTCTAAGAAAGTTATTCTCAAAGGCTTATTCCAAGGCTGTAGGCCTCACCCAGGTCCTACTAGCAGCTCCAAAAGAGGTACTTCCGCCAAGTATAATCTGCAGGTTACAACCTACATATTAGCCTTGATTAGCATCTTTCTCACTCCACGGTTCCAAGTTTTTCTTTTGGTGAGGAACTTCCTGAATTTAGCCCTCCAGCCTACTCTCTTTTATACAAGAGTAACTTGGAATTAATGCCGGATGATGTGGCTAATCACTGAGAGAACCTTCCCCCTTACAATGGTCAACCTGTTGATGAGTGCTGTTTTCTATGAACCTCTGCTTTTTGAAGAAACTAACTAACTTAACATGATGTTGCTTCTTTGAATAACATATTGTCAAACCTGGCCTGCTAAAATAGAATTTGTTCAAGTTCAACACATCCTTTTCCCCAAGATGCAGTACCATGTATGTTTATTGTTAAAAAAGGAATACTGCAGTCCCCAAATTATATACATTTGTTCAATTTGCAGTGCATTTATTGGCAAGGTGCAAATAACTTTGATTACTTTTGATCAATTAGCCCTGTATGACCACTGTTTCTAAGTGCACCATATCCAAATTTAACATTTCCTTTCATACATTGTGATCCATATTTTCATCCTTCCTAATACCTGCTTATAGCCTGTTGCTGTATTAATGTTTTTCGTTTTCTTTTTTGCCTTGTTGAAAGGGCAATGTGGCCTCATTTCTTTTCTAAACCCTTTTTGCCTTAGAAAACAAATTGCACTTCATGAGCAAAATGAAAACTGTCAACTTCTCCCAACACTTTATCACATTTAACTGCAGTCAGTACTATTTGTTACAGTCAGTGCACCCTTTGAAATAAGGATGGTACTTCTTACTACCTTGAAGCTTTTAATCCAAGAAGTCCACAGTTAGAAGAATACATTTGCCTAGTCTGATAATCTCATTCTAGCTGTTACTATGGATTCATTTTCATGTCTGCAAGACAACTATAAGTCTAATGTAATGATGTCTCTGTATGTGAGCTAAGATTAATAGCTTTTCATCCCAGTTATAATTTTCAAGATTTTGTAGATCAGTGAAACTGTGATCTGTGCTTTTAGGCATAGATGTCTTCCACCATATTATTTATACAGTATTTTTCTTTAGAATTTCCCCTAGGATGGAATAAAACTGACAGCTCCAAAACAGATGACTTTTCTCTGATGTTTATTGGCTCATAGAAGTTCCTGATCAGTGCTATCTCATTTAACAAAGTGGCTACAAGGTGTTATCACAAAGCTAGACCATGCATTCTCTATATTGTTATGACCATTGTTATAGCCTTCAGCAATACAGAGTATTCACTATGTAACTTCTGTATGCAGGGTTTATAGGACAGCTGTGTTATCTATCTTCATACTTTTTCTTAAAGTACATGAATTTTATTAAACATTTATTTGCCCTTTCTAAAGGCAATCCATTTCCTAAATGTGTGTGCCCAGGATTTTGATCTTCATCTACCTTTCTATGCCGAAAAATGAAAAATGAAGGGTAATTTATTTTCATGGTTGCAGACAAGTTAGGTGTATGAGTACAGGGCCTATATTATAACAGCAAATGCTTAAAATAGCAAACGCTGTATAATCGACCCTTAAAAATTGAAATAGCAAAATGCCGAACAGACAGAACAGTGATTTTTTTTTCCCACGGAAGAAAATCACTGCTCAGTAAAAAAAACAAAACAAAAAAAAAAACAAACACAAAATAATGTGGAGGCTTTGCTACCCCCGATGTGGGGGTATGTGCTCCCCACACCCCCCTACTAAAATATACCAACTCCGAGATCGCACTACAGTGGAGGAAATGGCAAAGTCCCAAAAATGGCCCAGTATTTTTTTCCCTGGGAAAACAGTCACTGTTCCTTGTGTTTGGGATTTTGCAGTTTCAATTTAAAATGGTCGATCAAACAGCGTTCACTATTTTAAGTGTTTGCTGATATAACAGGGAACCTGAGTAAATTATGCTTGTCTTTCACTGTTTCACTGGATCCATATTTACAGCTTAGTTGTTTTCAGTCTGTCTGATCATGAAGCTGTTTTGAGAAGGACTCATACTATGAATAGCCTACATCAGACCCACGTTCATGGAAATCTTCCTTTTGTAACATTAAGTGTTCCTCGTAATATCTCCTGGGCCTATAACCACTATTTCCATTGGTGGGATGAGAAGGCAGCATCCTATATGCTGGCTTGGTTTGCTGGGGGAAACTTTTGTTATGTCCTAAGTGGATGAGTCTGCTTGACATCAATGCATATAATGTCAAATAGCTCCCACAATCCCTGGTATGTAGAATTCAATGGCTATCTGATGTGCAATTACAACACAACCCTTATTACACAAAGAGTGATAGATTGCATGCAACCCCCCCCCTCCTAGAATGAGCGAGCTGATGTTTGCCACCCCGTCTCACCCCTCCCCCACCTGGCTCATCTAGCATACAAGCTATTGTTCATACTTTGGGCATTTAAATTATACTCAGGGCTCACTATCTCTTTATCTGGTCATGAGTGCCTTTATTATCTTGTTATGGGTTTCCTCTAGCCACATTTTATTTTACATGAGAGCAGCATTAGACCACATAATACTTTCTCACAATTTTTTAACTGTTGTTATTTGTTCTTATCAACCCTTCTGGGATCTGAACTGTATTACAGTAATAGTGGGAAGACAAAAAAAAACTCATACCAGATATAGTGTAGTTTTCCTTTCTGATTTTGCTTGGAGTATGGGAAGCAGCTTGAAAGGCTTTCTGTGTTCTATCAGTTGTCAGTGGACACTTTTCTGTCTGTGCCCTTTAGTACGTTGCTCCAAAATTCCCAGCTTATGTGCCCATACAGGACATGCTCCACTGGTGCTTCTGCTCCCGGGCTATCTCCTGCCTCTTTGTCCACAAGGCACCACTGACAGTCACACAGGGTTATGATCAGGCCCCATGAATTTTTATTTTCCTAGCCATTGCATGTCTACTCTTAAACATAGGATTTTTTTTTTCAATGGAAATTTTTATTCTTAATTTTTTGGATAAAAGAGCTTTGCATCACCCTATGATTTTAATAAAGCAGGGTTTCAAACCCTCTGCCACATTAATAAAAATCTGGTATTGTTCTCTCATCTGTCACTGTCATTTGGTGTGACTTGGGCATAATGTTATGACTTCTACACTCAAATCTTACCTTGCCGTTCTTAGCTTTACTGGTATTCTTCAAGCCATTAAATCTGTTTAAGGGTAGCCATATTATATGATTACCAAACTAAGGCTGCTAAAAGACTCCTTATTAGTAACTATAAGGAGTCTAGCATTAGGAAGCCTTATATTCGCAAACATAAAGAAAGTGCAAATTTTTCTAAACCTTTTCTATGATTTTTAAAGTCCAGTGCTGTGATTTTTAATGCTCAGAGGCTGAGAGGTATGCTGTCAACCCAAGACAAAACTTCATAGGCCGTTGAATTTTATATGAAATGTGATCACCTGTTAACTTTAGTTCAGACCCATAAACACACACAAGCAGAGAAATCAAAACGTTTGTTTTGAGAAGCACTGATAGACATAACCGGCTACTGTATATAGCTGTGGAGCTATTAATGTTTATTTAAATATTCTATTGTGTGTTCTGAATGCAGAGTCTTCAACTATTTATTATTATAGGATATTACTCTTTATTCAACACACATTCCCTATTTCTGTCTAAAGCAGGAAAATTACTGCACCACAGAACCCTGTTAAGGAACTGATCACCTCTCATATTAATGTGCTGTGTTACTACTGACACCAAAGAGCTGCATAAGTGAACATGACTGAATAGCAAAGTGGCTCACTGACTGAATCCAGTATGTTAGTGAAGGGTGCCTGATCTCACCAAAAAGTGGCACTACTGCCAGCATCCCACAGTGACCAGTCCTTGGGCCACCTGTTGATGTCAAGGCTGATGTTAAGGGCTGACTAAGTTTGCAGATGACTCAGGACTAGCAGAAACTCACCAGCAAGCAATACATACAATAGGTATGGTGCCAGGACCATTGCCTTAACTGAAGTGGTAAGTAATATAGTACAGTGTCCTTTGGTAGCCATGAGCATCCATGCACCTACCACATAGATGACTCCCTTTTGAAAAGTGACACAGATATTAGGGAACTGGGCACATTCTTGATAATGAACTATTCTTTGACCATCATGTGTCTACTGTCATTAGGAAATCCTTTTATCCAGCTAGATTGATTGCTAGGAGTATATCTTGTAGGTCAAAATAAGTTATTAGCCCTTTGTCTTCCTCCCTTATCAGATCTATAGTAAAAAGGAATGCCCCTTTTGGGAAAAGTACTTGTCTATATATACAACTCAGCAAAAAAGCCTGCAGTGTTTCCTCACAAACATATCAAGGGAATATCTTCCTTGTGTTGTATAGACCACTTTAAAGCATTTTCTCTCTTCTCTGTATCTAACAGACTTTTTTTGGGGGGGAGGGCTTTGCCTCACCTACAAAGACTCAAAGTATCCATTCCTGTGCAACCACCTACACATTTTTTATTTTATTTATTTTACATTTGTTAACCGGGGGTGTCTGTCAGAGTCAAAGGCCCTTTTTCAGCAGAGGCCCGGGGACAAAGTCTCCACACAGAAAGACCAGTTACAAATACATTTAGGCATTTAAACTGCATCACAATACATACAAATTTGGGAATGACATATTTGGCAGTGGTATGAAGGCAGTACAAATACAGGGGAATCAAAGAACATTCATTAATAATAATAATAGTTAATAAATGTCATTGTATCCAGTTGCAGTTTGAAACACAATCCACTACATACATAGTACATTGGATTATTTTTGCAGTACTAATTAAGACAGATTCAATAGAGGAAAGTAAACCTTCATTAGTAATATATGTCATTACTAAAGTACTATCCTACCCCATTTCCATTCTTATCAATAGAACCCATTTCCAAAGGCTCCATTCATCTCTCTGGAAAATCTCTCATATAATCCCACTACACAAGGGTGGTAACTCAACTGAACTTTCAAACCTTTGCCCCATAGCCCTACTCTCTCCTCTAGCCAAAGTAATGGAAAAATGCATCCACCAGCAACTGCTTGATCACCTTCTCCAAAATAACCTACTATCTGACTGTCAGCATGGCTTTAGACCTTTCATAGCACCACTACTGGTCTCTTATCCTTCACAGATTGCATTAATAAACACCGTAACAATAACAAACTCTCTGCAGCACTCTTTCTTGACATTTCTAAAGCCTTTGATATGGTGAACCATCAAATATTTCTGGACATTCTAAAAACACACTCATTCAGGTCACAGGCACTAAAATGGTTCAAGTCCTATTTAGAAAACAGACAGCAAGCTGTCCCCTGGAACAATAACCTTTCATCTCATCTTCCTATTAATCTAGGGGTCGCACAAGGCTCTATCCTGGGACCTCTCCTCTTCTCTATATTTATTAACAATCTGCATTTAGATATTCCTCAAGCCACCTTCATTCAATATGCAGATGATTTTACTCTAGTGTGTACTGCCTCCTCATTCGATGAACTTCAAACCATTACATAAGCTGTATTTAACTCAGTGGAAAAATAGTTCCAACAACGATGCCTCCTACTAAATGCCAAAAAAAAAACTACTGCTTTTTACTCCAATGATTAATTCTTTACCCACTGTTCTTACTGTCAAGGCCAATAATGGTACTACAATTGCTCCCGACCCAACCACCAAACTATTAGACATAACAATAGATCAGCATCTGAACTTTGATGCACATATCAACACAACCATCAAAACTGTTAACAGAAAACTTGGCTTTCTGTACAGAATAAAATCTTTCTTAACCCCTGAAGCCAGAACCACCATTGCCCACACCCACCTAATCACTACCCTCCTCTATGCCGCACCCATCTATACCAATCTTTCCAAAAGTAACCTTAACAAATTGGCAACCTCCTATAACAACATTGCCAGATTTGCCACTGGCACACCTTTCAGAACTCACCATTGTCTCAATCTGAAACAATTAGGATGGCTTGAACTACAAAATCAGCTACTACTTCAAGAACTTACTATCACCCATAAGATACTTCATCAGCCCAATAATACTCCTATTCTCAGGAAGTTAATCTCTCCCTATAGAAATCTTACTACCCTTTGCTCAGCAAATAAATTACTAGTAACCATTCAGAAATCATTTAACAAAGCCGAAGACTCCCTCTTTGCAAATTCTGTAGGGAAAATCTGGAACAGGCTTCCTGGCAATCTACAATTACTTACATCATTACCGCTCTTTAAAACTTAACTAAAATCATTCCTTAAAACACAATGGCTATGTCCATGCACCAACCCAGATTAAACTGACTGCTTAGCAATACTGTCTATTCCCCAGCCAAAATAACTCAGTCAGGATATATAGTTTCCTTTCTGGCTCTTCCTCTTCACAGTCTTTTATTGTCAGAGTACTACCCCTTAGTATATACAATCCTAAAATTGCCACTACTTCTAGCAGGCTTATCTTAACTGTTGTATGTTTATCATCTGCTTTTAATTGAGTATATATTTCTTTTTCAAATTAAATTATTAATTTATTTTTTATCGTAACTTACTTTTTTTCTTACTTCCCCTCATGTCAACTGTCAACCCCTCATCCTGGCAGTTGCTCCTAGATCTGTATTACTATACTATGTATTCATAGGTTCATAGGTTCATAGGTTCATACTAGGCTATCTGCCCTGGGGCAATTATAAGCCTAGCCCGATTCTGTATGGCTTACGCCACCCCTTGATTTGAGTATACTGTGCCCTTTTTAAGGTTTAGTTTACTGTGCCTCTGTCTAATAGTGACACGGGAGTAATCCCTGGGACAAACCTACGATCCCCCATCCACCTATCGAGATTCTTCTTGAAGAGATTCAGTGAGGTGCTCTGCCTCACATGAACTGGAATTCTATTCCAGAGTGAAGGGAGCCTCTGGGTTATGAACCTGTCCCTCCAGCAAGTTCTATTTATTTCTGTGCTGAGGTTCAAGTCCCTCGAGCGTGTGGCTCTAAGGGATTTAGATTTACTGAGGTGGAGCATGTCCATTAATTCTGGATTTGACATAGCTTTGTATGTCAGGCATAGATCGCCTCAAGTAGGCGGTATGCAACTGAGTAGAGCTGGAGTTTTTTTAACCGAGCAGCATATGGCATCTGTTTGAGACCCTTGATCCTCTTGGTGAGATACTTTTGGGGTCTTTCTAATTGCTGCAGGTGTCGGGTAAGGTACATCCCAAAAGGGGCATTGTATTCTATGATGGGCCTGATGAGGGATGAATAAAGGGGCACGATTACCTCTCTTGATCTAGATGTGAAACCCTTCTTGATGAGGTGGGCTATGTAGAAGGTCTTTCTAACCACTTTGGCAATGTGGTTTTCAAAGGAGAGATTGCTATCAACTTGGGTCCCCAGGTCCCTAATAACTTTCTCTGTACTTAACGGGTTTTCACCTATGTGGTAATTGGTGGGCACATTGTTTTTGCCAAAGGGTATGACTATACATTTGTTGGCATTTAGCTTTAAACCATGGTGCTGGCACCAGTTATCTGTCTCTGTGAGACCTTTTTGAAGGATGTTTGTGTCAGCTGGAGAGTCGATTATGGCGCCCAGTTTGCAGTCGTCTGCAAACTTGGTGAGCCATAGTCCTCCCACATTTGCCTGTACCTTGGAAAAGTATATACCGAACAAGAGTGGTCCCAGGACAGAACCCTGTGGGACGCCACTTGTGACCGGTTTCAAGTCTGACATGGCTCCAGCAACTCTCACTCTGTGGGTTCTGTCTTTGAGCCAGTTTGTGACCCATCTTGTGACATAGGGGTTTATATTTAAGCTGGATAGCTTATCTATGATGCCCGAGTGGGCTATTGTGTCAAATGCCTTTGCAAGGTCCAGATAGGCTGTGTGGACTACCTTCCCTTCATCTATGGCTTTGGTGACTGTTTCAAAAAAGTCAACCAGGTTCAAAAGGCAGGATCTGCCCTTGACAAAGCAGAACTGGGTAGGATCTAGTGTCTGTAGGTCCCCAATATCTTTGTTTATGAGCTCCATGATGATCCTCTCCATAGCCTTGCAGACTAAGCTAGTCAGGCTTATGGGGCGATAGTTCCCAGGGTCCGTAGAGGCTCCACCTTTGTGGAGTGGGACCACTGTTGCTGTACGCCATTCTGTGGGCACATATCCTGTAGTGAGGCTGAGATTGTATAGCTGTTTTATTTGAGGGATTAGTTCCTCTTGGAGTTCATGTAGGACGCAACCTGGGATGCCATCTGGTCCCATGGAAGCAATGTTTTTTGCTTTGGAGAGGGCAGCCTTCACCTGAGCATCAGAGATGTTTGGGAGGCAGCCCTCTGCTGGAATAGATACTTGCTCTTTTGGGGGGGAGGGGGTGGAGAAGTTTGCACTGAACCTGTCTGCCAGGATATTGGCGATGTCTGTGGGTTCAGTGTATTTTTTGTCGATTAGAATCAACTCAGAACAAGTCTGGGAGTTGCATCCCAGGTTCCTAACATAACTGAAAAAAGCCTTATGATTGTCTTTGGTGTCCTGTGCAATTTTTCTCTCGAAGCTGGCCTTGGAGGATTTTATGAGGGATCATAATTTTTTGCTAGTACTGATCAGAGATGCCTTCCCTATTAGGGATTTTGCTCTATCATGTAGTAGCTTCCTCCTTCTGTTGTACAGTTTATTTATGGCAGGGGTCCACCAGACTGGACGCCTGCCTTTGGATGATTGGGTCTTGGTTTTGTTTGGGATAGCATGGTCCATGCATTCCTGGAGATGTCCGTAGAATGCGTTTATATAGGATTCTGCAGTTTGGGCCATAGTTTCCACTGGCCCTGGGGCCTTGAAGGATTCCACTTCAGTTTTGAGAAGTGAGAAGTTCGCTTTTGAGAAGTTTTTCACTGTGGTTTTCTGGACTGGGGGTGGGGTCGGGATGTGGACATCCAGTGAAATTAATTTATGGTCTGATCTTACCAATGAGGGATATACTTCTGGTGTGGAGCATAGAGTCCCCATGTTGGTAATGATCAGGTCTAGTATGTTGTTCCCTCTTGTGGGAGTGGTGACTAGTTGTTCCATAGCATTTGAGTTTATAATTTCCAGGAACCTTTGGGCTAAGGTGCTGGGGCTTGAGTAGTGCTCCCAGTCAATGTTTGGGTAGTTGAAGTCGCCCAATATAATCGTGTTCGGAGAGATCTTCATGTTCTCCAATGTTTTCAGGAAAGCCGAGTGGGATTCCTGACTTTGAGAGGGTGGTCTGTAGGATGCTATAAACTGAAAAGCAGTCTTGCCCACTGTTAGTTGCACATGGATGGTCTCCGATACTTCGTGCAATGCCACTAACCTGGAGGTGTGGATATCCTTGATAAATATGGAAACTCCTCCTCCTTTTGTGGTTCGGTCCGGGTTTTGGGGCCGAAAAGCATGATATGAGGTATAGCCTGGCAGTGCTGGGGTGCTCTCTGGAGCCTTGAACCAGGTTTCTGTCACTGCACAGATATTGATGTTCTCCATACTGAGGAGAGCTTCGAGTGCGTGCATCTTGAGGTTAAGACTTCTGGAGTTAAGCAGCATTACCCTTAGTTTCTTGTTCCTTGTGCTATGGGGGTGGGTTTGACTTTTGAGCCTTGCCTAAAAAAGGCACTATGGGGGTGGCAAGAGCCTTTACCAATATCCGAAAGCCCAGTGGTGACAGGTGCAAGCCATCCCTAGCAAAGCAACGTGGCTTGTCGAGCATGTCATCCCAGGCTGACAGACACTGGATCCCCTTTGAATGACACCAAAATTTTAGCCAATTGTTAAAATTGATCATTTTGTCTTTGTACTGTGGCATCATTCTAGGTGAGGGTAAGATGCTGCTCAAGGTCAGGGTCATACCAGCCTGGGCTACATGATCAGAGAGCTCCTCTATGTCTCTTTTCATGTAGTCCAGGGAGATACGTCTCAGGTCATTCACACCAGCATGTACAATGACTGGGTCATATTTGTATTTGCTTTGGAGTGACCTGAGTGCTTGCGTTATGTAGCAGATCCTAGCACCTGACAGGCAACTCACCGTGACCTTCTCTTTACTCAGCCTGGTGAGCGGGACATCAGTGTGTCTGACAATAGAGTCACCTATTACAAGAGTATCAGGTGTGTTATTCAGCCTTAAGGGCTGTGGCTGCTTGGCACACTGACTTTGTGGGCTATGTGTTCTCTCTGATGGTGTTTTTACAATGTTAGTCAAGTGCAATTTTGTATTGTAATGTATTATTTTGAAATTTCTGTTGTGTTTGTGTTTTTGTGTTCTACGGTTATATTTAGCATAAGGTGGAGCTTTTCTCCCTGGGCCTCTACTGAAAATGGACATATATCCAGTTAGACTAGCCCGGTTAACAAATGCAAAATAAATAAATAAAATAAATAAATTACACAGTTTCATGGCAAACCATTTGTAACTGGAACAGTGGTAGTACTAGTTAATGTATTGGTTTAAAATTAGTATTTATTTAACTTGATGCGGTCAGTATATGTGAGTGAGAGTGAGAATTTAGTAAAGTAAGATGAGCATAGTATATGTGCCTTGTTTGAGTGCTCTAGCCTAGGGAGCAGTCATACCACAGCCAGCTTTGCATCAGATGATGCCTGATGAAGTTTTTAAAGGAGGCTTTAGAGGATGTGTTTTGCATGCTAATCGGGAGGGTGTTCAATTTTTTTAGCCACTGTACTACTGTATAGTGAGTCACCAAAGCTATTATTGCTGTTGGAGACTTCTAGTAATAGTTTTCTTGATGATCGAAGTGCCCTTGTGGCTGAGTGCTGTTGTACTAGGGTTTTGAGGGCAGGGCATTTATTGGGGAAATAATATATAGAGTGGCAAAGGCAGAGCTGATTATAAGTTAGTAGTTTGGGCAGTTCAAGCCAGTGGAGCTGGTGCAGAGCAGTACAGTGGTGGGATCTATATGGGCAATTTGCAGCAAAGCAGGCAATTCTGTTGTAGCAGGCGTCCATTTTGCTTAGGTCATTTTTATTGAGATTAGTTAGAATGGGGATGCATAGAGTAGGGTGGACAGAAGTTGGGAGTAAGTGATGGTGGCTCTTGTATTGTTGGTGAGGAACGGTTTAATGCGGTAGAGAGAACCCAGTTTGGCATGTACTTTTTTTATAGTCAAGTTGAAATGACTATCAAATTTTAGGTGGCAGTCTATGATTAATCTTAATAGATTATCCTTTGCCACTGGTGTGATTGGGGTGGAGTTTGTAGAGTAGATGGTGAACTGACTGCTATTGATGTTTTTTGTTAGAAGTGGTTATAATCATTAGTTGTATTTTCTTAGGATTGACGATAATTTGGGCTTTGGTAAGGTAGTTTTCTACATCAGACAATGCTAATTGAGTTGCTTGCAGCAGGGTGGGAGGATTTTGTGTAGCACAGATTAGGGTATTATCATCTGTGTGCTGAATGATACATGCATGCTGTGTGGAGGTATGGAAGTCATTTGTGAAAACTATGAAATGTAGGGGTCCTAAAATAGACCCCTGTGGGACTCCTGTAGTTATGGGTAACAGAGGTGAGAGAGAATTTTCCCATTTCACAGCCTGGTATCTGTCAGTTAAGTAGCTATGGAACCAGGTTAGAGTGGATTTTGATAGGTTATAGTGGTTTAATTTATAATAGGATTTGATGTCCACAAAACAAGTACATTAAACACTCACTCAGTGGAACTAAACTGTCCCTGTAGCATAAACAGGACCTTCTGGTGGAATGTAAATCTCTCAGAAAGAATCTATCTTTCGTGGAATAGGCTTCCCATAAATGAAAAATAAAGTATTTCTTCAAACACAGCCTGCCAAATGGATGGGAAACCATACATTCATCCTTGGTGTGTCCCCCCTCATACACTCATTAAAACTGTATGGTACTGAAGAAATGGGATCTTGAAACTAAGATACAAAAGTTCTACCTGATCAACAGCCTAGTATGTACCTATAAACCTTTGTGGTATCAGTGGATATTAAATAGGTTTTAAACTAAAAAAAAGAACAACAAACTGGCTGAAACAGAGCTGTTCTGAAAAGTTTTTTTACTTCAAATACATTCCGAAGGCCACACGCATATTCAGAAAGTATGTCTTTCAATAGTGCCAGCTTTCTTAAAGAGACAGACTACCAATTAATATACATATATACTGCATCTCTCCTCTCAAGATAAAAGGATCGATATATGATTTAAAGAAGAAAAGACTATGCACAAGGTAAGATGGCAAGAAAAATTTTACTGGAAATACTTTTTGAAGAAACATTTTTTCTAGCAATCTCTAATAAACACTAACGTAATACTAGTTTTTACTCTATAGTTCAAGTTGCTGAACACTTTGTAACTATTCCTATAAGTACCTCCTGGGTAACATCATCACTCTGCCATACCTTTATCTCTGGACATGAGCTGAGTCTGGTGATATTATTGATTTATGAAATAAGGTATCAATTTCTTGGGTTGAGGTCCCGGAGTTAGGTCTCACAATCTGGGACAAGATTCACAGTATGGGGACGTTGACTTCCTGATGGGCCTTTTTTAACCTGCAACAAAGTCTTTTGTGCCTTGTCCTGTCTGTACTACAACAGTGTTATTTTTCTCTCTTCACTATCTTGGAAAGTTTAAAGTAGTGCAGTTAGGGTAGGGCTTGCCCAAACTATTAGGTGGCATGAGCAATACCTCAGAAGAGCTGCTTATTGGGCCCAAGTGTAGTATTGGCACTTATTTAGGCAGCTTAAATGAATGAGGTCACAGGCTAGTAATTGCATCACCTTGTGAGATGACTTTTTTATTTGTTTTTTAAGGGCCTCTTTTTTGGGGGTAGAGTTAAGGTGGCACCAGTCTGGGAACTCCCAGAACATGAATTGAGCTAATTATGTCACTGCAAGCTCATAATTATTTAGCCAAAGTGCTGATGCCATTATAAGAAATCCTTGAAAATGCTGGATACTGTTGAGAACCTGAGCAAGACAGCAGCTTCATGTTCTTGAAGACATTGATCAGAAGAGTTCCTACCTTAAAATATGATAGTAATAAGACAGTTATCATATAAGAGAATGTCAGTCAGTACAGCCTTGGGCCAGTAGTACTATATAATATATTTCCTGTAACATACAGATCTATAAGATGAACCAGCATGATATGCCATCAATACAAAAAGAGCTTTTGGTCATTTTTTGCATGCCTATGAAAAATGTTATAAATATATACATGGATGCCATGTGTTGGAAGAATCTAATCATAAGCCACTTTAAAGTATCTTTCAAATAACATTACATCAGGCACCATTAAGACTATAGAAAATGTTAGCAAAATTTGATATTTTATTTAATAATTGTTTACTGGGAAAGTCTAGCTTGGAACAAGTTAATTCTCGGTGGAGACCCAGGGAGAAACACTTCAGATGCATGTCTTTGCAAAGTGGGAGGGAAAAAAGCACCCAGAGAAAACCCACACAAATGCAGGGAGGACATGCAGACTCTGCACAGATGGTACCCCAGCTGAGAATTGATCCAGAGAACCTCTTTCTGTGAGGCATCAACACAAACTTCTGCACCATGGTGCCTTCCATATTGCTGTTACGTATAAACCTGAAAAACAGGTTTATTTTGTTGATGTTCTGAAATGTGTCCAAGTTAGTATATATTGCATTAATTGTTTAAAATATTTCATGTAAAGCTCATAAGTGTGCAGCATCCAAGTACTGAAGCAAATAAATGAAATGTCTGTGCAGTTATTTAACATACAGTATTGTATGTAAACTACAAAAAGTAATAACTTGAAACAAATATTGAGCAGACGAGTTTCTTCTGTCTTTGTTGCTGAAAGCATAAGTGTGGGAAAATTACTTTTTTTATTGTTTTTTTTTTTAGAATACCGATTACACAAGTGATGCAATGACCTAAATGAATATAATACTGTACCAAAATATTAGGATAAAAGTAATGCAAGTATTGTTTTCTGCAGTGTTCAGCTGAAGTTGAAGGGTACACACATTTAAAGCAAAACATGATAATTGATCTAATTCCATAATTTTCTAATATCTATATTAATATGGATCTTATATATGACTATTTTATATGAAAATACGTATGGTGTATATGTATATATATATATATATATATATATATATATATATATATATATACCTATATAGATATAGATAGTCTATATCAATATTGATATAGATATGGATATCATATGCAGACAGAAACAATATATTAATAAAACAGAGAATTGGTAAGTTCACATATTGCAAATAAAACATAACAATAATAGAATACCAAGGATACAACAAGTCTGGACATTTTTTTGCAAGTCTCCAGAATTTCAGCCTTACACTAATCATCTAATTTACACATAAATAACTACAACACCAAAACAGCACCAGGTACATTATCATTTATTTGGAATAATTGGTCAATGTCACTTAGCAATCAAGCAACCCGGCACTTGAATACATTGAGAAGGAGTTGCAATATATAAGAATGCGCTATTCTTTTTATTTATCTCTGCTGATTGTACGCTTGATCTAAAAAATGTAAATGTTCTGTGGGAGACTGATTGTAATTGTTTGTAATGATGCATGTTTCTAATACTGAATGATTTGTATTGGCAAAGCAATGAAAGCTGATGAACAAACAACTGAAGTATGGAATGGACTACTAATAAGACATTAACAGCCCCAAACCCTTTAAGTGTCAAACTGTGCAAGACAAAAAAAGTGTTGCTGCTTTTTGTATTCCATGAGGTGTACAATACGGGGTTAATATAGCAAGATCTATGGAGATTCTGTTTATCAGCCAGTTAAGAGTCGTCATGACGTTCTAAGCAAGGTAATTGTTTTTTTTTTCAAAAAAGGTGATCAGCCAAGTTACAAAATATTAGACTACAAAACTAAAGACTTGTGTGTGTGAGGAGCATAATATATTGCAGAGCAACACAATCGAAACTGAACGTTTCTGTGTATGTCTGAAATCAGAAACTAGAGAAATTTAAGTAGCAAACTGAGTAAAAGCAAAATGTATTTTGTGGCCAACAACAACACCGCATTTTAGGCTTATAGCACCCATACCTCTCAAGTATAACATTAAAAACAGCTCCCCTCATTCTGAGTCTTAAAATGCCCATGTTCCTCAGAGTTACACACTGAAAGGCTCTGCTACACATTCAGCATTAAGGCGTTTTGTAACTGATACCTATGGTAAGTAATACTGCATCATATTAATTAACCAAAAGCATACTTTAAAAAAATAAAGTATCGCATTTTAACTCTCCTGTGAGCTTCTTAGTTGATGAGTGCTATGACAACATCTGCTTGAGAAATGAGACTGGTGAAATGTAAATAACTCAAACTCCACATATACAAGGAACCCTTCAGTTTAATTATGCACGTTATCTTCCTAGTTAATATATCAGAGTTGTGCAATCCCATTGGGAAATTTCAAAATTTGTTACATCTAAGAAAGCCAATGAACTGCTGTGGTTCACTAGATACAAAGCTAGGATGGTAGGCTGTTCTGCCTTTGCTTGATTGATTAGGCTTTATACAATTCAACAATATATACTGGTTTTCACAGCAAAGGAAAAATAATGATGACTTTTAAGTGTTGTCAAGGTGATCAACAGCTATGGGGGACTGAGAGCTTACATGAGCAGAAAATATGCAAATTACTGTATTTGCCTCTAAGCAGAATCACAGTTGGGGTACATGATTATGGACCTTTACATACTACAAAGCAACGTTCAATAGTTTATGCAGTTAAGTGTCAACTGTAATGGGGAAATTGTGATCAATCTGATAGATACAAAACAAGGAAACATTTTAATAGGCATTCCTTCATAAATGTCAGATATTAATTTGGATATTCTAAACATTGTGATTATTCTACACAGTATAAACTGGTCAGAGATATTTATGTGTACTCTTAACAAATAGCAAGATTCCCCAATGCTGTTGAAGTTCATGACAGACTGTTAGGACTCGCATTACTGAAATAACTGCTCTCAGGTATGCTATATTAATAAACAGGTCACATCACTATGAGCTTAAAATGCATGAGACTAGGAAGCACGTGTTTTGTAACACTGGGATGAGCAAGCTAGCTCTACCTGGGTGTGATATCACAATGCATTATGGGAAGAATTCAGGGGCAATAACACTAAATTCCCTCATTAGCTTTACCAACTCAATAGATGGTCCACTGTAGCACAATATAAGCAGATTGTCATATTTTGGGAGATCATGTGCAAGTCAATAACCAAGATTTCACAGAACATATTGTACTTTTATATATAGGGTATACTAAAGAAAACCAAGATGCCTGACAATGCACCTCTGACTATACTGAACACCAAATGTGGATGTAAGCAACAGGGAAACACAGCAGCCAGTATATACAGATGAGTAAACACAGCACAAAGACACGAATGTTGCATGTCCAGCTGGCATGGGGTTCACACTATATTCTATGCACATCACTGCAGGACATGGCACGGAAGACACAATGATCCCTGTGCATACACAAAGATATGGCTATGCATATAGAGGGTAGAAAGAGGAACAGGATGTGAACATAGTTTCATAGTAGTGTAGTAGTGTACTAGGCTATCTGCCCGGGGGCATTTATAAGCCTAGCCAACAGTGATGTGGCTTTACGCCACCCCATACTATATAGTTGCGCCTCTCTAGTAGTGACACATGTGGAACCCCATTATTTAGTAAATTATACCTCTGTCTAGTAGTGACACTGAGGTCACTCCCGGGGTAAACTTGCGATCTCCCATCCATGCATCGAGATTTTTCTTGAACAGTGCCAATGAAGGGCTCTGTCTCACGTGAACTGGGATTTTGTTCCAGAGTATGGGTAACCTCTGTGTTATGAATCTATCCCTCCAGCATGTCCTATTCATATTTGTGCAGAGGTTGAAATCTTTAGCTCGTGTGGTTCTGGTGGATTTGGATTTTTGAGATGGAGCATGTCCATCAATTCCTGGTTGGACATGGCCCTGTATGTTAGGCACAAATCACCTCTGAGCAGGCGGTATGCTACTGAATAAAGCTGGAGTTTCTTTAATCTAGCTGGATAAGGCACATGTTTTAGACCTATGATCCTCTTGGTGAGGTACTTCTGGGGTCTTTCCAGTTGTTGCATGTGCCGGGTGAGATACATCCCAAATGGAGCATTATATTCAATCATGGGCCTGACAAGGGAGGAATACAGAGGTACAATGACCTCCTTTGATCTGGATGAGAATCCTTCATGATGAGATGGGCAAGGTAGAAAGTCTTTCTGACCACTTTGGCAACATGGTTGTCAAAGGAGAGGTCACTATCGACTTGAGTCCCCAGGTCTCTGATTACATCTTCTGTATTCAGTGGGTTATTGTCTACGGATAGTTTGTGGGTACTTTGTTTTTCCCAAAGGGGATGACTATACATTTTTGGCTAAGTTTGAGGCCATGATTCCGCACCAGTTGTCCGTTTCAGTGAGACCTTTCTGTAGGATGTGTGTCGGCAGGTGAATCCACTATGGCACCCAGTTTGCAGTCATCTGCAAACTTTGTCAGCCATAATCCTTCCATATTTGCTTTCACATCTGAGAAATAAATGCCGAACAGGAGTGGACCCAAGACTGAGCCTGTGGGACACCACTTGTGACGGGTTTTGAGTCTGACATGGCTCCAGCAATTTTAACCTTATGGGTTCTGTTTTTAGCCAATTTGCTACCCATCTTGTGACATATGGATTTACATTTAGGCTGCTGAGCTTGTCAATGATGCCAGAGTGTGGTATTGTGTCAAAGGCCTTAGCCAAGTCCAAATAGGCTGTGTGGACAGCCTTGCCCTCATCGATGGCACTAGTGACTGTCTCAAAGAAGTCAACCAGGTTTAAGAGGCAGGATCTGCCTTTTACAAAACCGAACTGTGTGGGATCAAGGGTCTGCAGATCCCCAATGTCGCCATTTATGAGTTCCATGATGATTCTTTCCATAGCCTTACAGATCAGGCTGGTCAAACTTATGGGGCGGTAGTTAACAGAAACACAGGCCATCAACTCAATGATGGTAGATTCTGTGCAGTGATAACATGTCCATTATTGTTCTCAGTATAGGACGGAGGGGTGGTCAGAGCATGCCAGCAAACAGATACACTGGCACCAAATCAGGGGAGAGGGCATTGCATATACATAGGGATCAACCAAGAATAGTCAAGTTCATAGGTTCATAGGTGTTTACTAGGCTAAAGACTACAAGGGCCATTTTAATCTTAGCCATGCATCCCAAATTTCTGACAAGTTCTGATACCCTTGATAAGTGTAAGCATGGGCCTGGGAGATGAACCATTTACAGGTTACCTGTTTGCATTAGGGACATAGGTGCCAAACCAGGGATGAATTTCTGGTTTCCCATCCAATTGTCCAAGTTGCACTTGAATTGGGTTAGGGAGGAACTCTGCTTCACATGGATGGGGAGCCTCTTCCATAGACGGGATAGTCTCTGGGATACATACCTATCTCTCCAGCAGACCCTATTTATATCACAGGCAAGGATTAAATCTTTAGAATGGGTAATTCTGGTACTGTTTGTTTTGTGGTTATGCAGGAGGTCCATCAGAGTAGGGTCAGACAATGCCCTGTATACCAGGCATAGATCTCCCCTCAAAAGCCTGTAAGAGACAGAATACAGGGATAGGGGCTTGAGATAGTCTGCACAGGACATATTACTTATGCCCTGTATTCTTTTATTGAGGAACCTCTGTGGACGTTCCAGTTATTGGATATGCCTGGTTTGGTACATACCAAAGGGAGTATTTATTCAATGGCAGGTCTGATGAATGCTGAATACAGTGGTACAATGACTTCCTTGGACTTAGGTGGCATAACTTTGTTTATACATTGCGCAACATAGAATGATTTCCTCACCACTGTAGACACGTGATGATCAAAGGCTTGATTACTATCTATGTGTGTCCCTAAGTCCCTGACTACTGGGTTATTTCTAAGGGGTGTGTAGCCAATATTATAGTTACCAGGGATGGATGACTTCCCAAAAGATACTATTATGCATTTCTTGGCATTTAATTTTAGCCCATGGCTCTGACACCAGTTGTTTGTCTGTGAAAGCATCTCCTGGAGAATATTTGTATCAGTGTGAGATTCAATGACAGCTCCTAATTTGCAATCATCTGCAAATTTAGTCAGCCAGAGACTACTGACATTGCCCTTGACATCCGAGAAGTAAATGCCAAAAAGGAGTGGTCCAAGGACTGATCCCTGAGGGACCCCACTTGTAAATGGCCTTTTAGTAGAGATGGACTCCTGGGTCCTGTCTGTGAGCCAGTTGGCTATCCACTGGATGACATACAGGTTTGTACCTATCCTCTTGAGTTTGTTAACAATGCTCGAGTGGGGTATCATGTCAAATGCCTTGGCCAGGTCAAGGTAGGCAGTGTGAATGATTTTGCCCTCATCTATTGCTTTGGTGACCTTCTCAAAGAAGTCCACCAGGTGGAGTAAACATGATCTGCCATTGACCAAACCAAACTGGGTTGGGTCCATTGTCTGGAGGTTTACTATATATCTATTGATCATCTCCATGATAATTCTTTCCATGGCTTTGAATATAAGACTAATGAGACTTATGGGTCTGCAGTTTCCAGTGTCTGTAGATGGCCCACCGTTCTGCAGAGGGATGACTGTTGCCTTTCTCTATTCATGAGACATGAAGCCTGTTTCAAGGCTACAGTTAAATATTAATTCCAGAGGCCCTGATAGGTCATGTTTCATGCTATTTAGAAGGCATCCTGGGATATTGTCTGGGCCCATTGATGCAGTATTCCTTGTCTTAGAGAGTGCATTAAGGACCTGTTCTCTAGTGATAGTAGGGGGAGTTATATTTGATATTTTCTGAGGGAAGGTTGAGGGGGAGAGAGGAGTAAAGTTGGAGCTGAATTTATCAGCCAGGAGGTTTGCTATATCTTCTGGCTCAGTATAAGTGGCTCCATTTACAATCAGCTCTGCACACAATTGTGTATTGCCTTTGAGGTTGTGGACATAGCTAAAGAATGCTTTGTGGCTGTCCTTGGCCTAGGAGGCCAAATGTACCACAAATTTGGCTTTGGTAGACTTTATTTGTCCTCTGCGTTGTTTGCTTAGTTTGATGAGAGTGGTTTTATCCTGCTAGGTTCTGCACCTCCTAATTTTTAACATGATTTTCTTCCTCCTGTTAACATCCAATTGATTTTGTGATTCCACCAGGGTGGCTTGTTGTTTGAGTTAGTTCTGTACTTCTTCTTGGTGGGTACAGCTGCCTCTATGCAGCTATTAACATGTTTGTACAGGGTTTCTGTGAACAGTTCTTCATAGTCAGAAGTGTTCTGTGGGTTTATAGGGGCTTGAAATTTTGCCAGGTTCTCACTTAATAGCATGAGGTTAGCCTTAGAATAGTTCCTGAATATTCCTGGTTGAGCTGGGGTCCAGGTTTTATTTTTACTTCAAAGGAGGCCATTTTGTAGTCTGATCTTATCAGGGAAGATATTACAGTAGGGGGTGTGCAGCACTCTCCCATATTAGTGAGGCTCAGATCCAGTATGTTGTACCCCTGGTTGGTATATTGAATATCTGGTCCAAGGAGTTTGTGTTTACAAAATCCAGGAATCTCTATGCATGTATGTTTAATGTCATATAGGATTCCAAGTTAATAGTGGGGTAATTAAAGTCACCCATAAATATGGTATTGGGTTGCATGGTTAGTGCTTCTAATAAGTTTAAATACATGGTATGCATTTCAGGTCTATATTATAACAGCAAAAGCTTAAAATAGCGAATGCTGTATAACTGACCCTAAAATATTGAAATGGCAAAATGACGAACACACAGAACAGTGATTTTTTTTTCCCCAGGGAAAAAAAACGCTGCTCCATAAAAAAAAAACAAAAAAAAACACAAAATAAAGTGGGGGGCTTCACTCCCCACACCCCCCTACTTAAATATACCAACTCCAAGATTGCACCACAGTGGAGGAAATGGCAAAGTCCCAAAAACGGCCCAGTGATTTTTTTTTTCCCCTGGGAAAAAAAAATCACTGTCCCCTACGCTTGGGATTTCACCATTTCGATTAAAAAGGTTCAGAAATTAAAACAAAAACAACTGGCAACTTCACTGAAGACTGAATCCACAAAGTTTAATGAAGCGCTTTTCATCCAAAAACTTCTTTGAACTTCATCAGATACTAACATTTACAAAAATCAAGTTTAAATAGTCATGTTTAACCATGATTAAAATCAGCTGGTCTCTCCTTTTTAAAATTTAAAGAAACAGTAGTTAAAATAGCATTATGAACATAATATGCATTTTCCTGTTCTTTAAAACTGCCTTATTTGGCAAGCATGTGAATACATATGTCGCAGCAGCAATGTGATGAAAATCATATATGAAAATACTGTAAAAATGTAAAGAGTTTCCTCATTTATCTATCCTTACATTATAAACATTTTCAAGTAAAAAACTGAAGTGAAACATAATTTCTATAATGTTGTTACTACAGTTTTTCATCTCATTAAACTTTTCAGTTTTAAACAACATGTGATAGAACACATGTCATTTAATCCTGGAAAGTTATAAGCACTGAGACGAATTTGCCAGAGCAACTCCAACTTTTCTAATAATAAGGTAAATGGACCCCATCTTGGATTACTATCTACTTGATCAAGTATCCAGAATTTAAATGCATGTTCTGGGTATTATTCTATGTGCTTTATATGACATCTTTTTATTACTAAAAGGGAAACATGAAGAGGCAAAAAATCTCATTGATTATTTTAATGAGACTACAGACTTCTTGGTGTTCACATATAATTTTGACCCAAATGAAATAGCATTGTTAGATGTCCAACTTTCCAAAAACCACATGGAAAAGAGATACCAAGCAAAAATGTATAGGAAACCATCTTACTCAAACACATTTTTGCACTATACAAGTGCACACCCTTACCACCAAAAAAGATCGATGATAAAGGGCCAATTTTTAAAGGCTGACAGAATGGTGTCTACAGATGAGGACTTCCACAGTGAGTGCCAGTTCTTGAAAAAAATGTTCACATAAAGAGCATACAGCAGTACATTGATTAACAATTTAATAGAAGAAGTTGTGGAGAAAAGAATTAATGGTGTGTACACACCCATTCTGAGTATACAACACCCTACTGGGTCGAATGACTATTCTATGAATGATAGCCATGGTGATATGGAAAATCAGGTCCAGGACACAATCATTAGGACAAGTACGAACCAAACTGATTTCACAATGAGCTATATTACAACTTTTAACCTTAATTATCATTATATAAAAAACATACTGATATAAAATTGGAACATTCTATTAGAGGATACATTAATTGTTGACAAAATGGGGACAGAGCCAAGATTCATTACTAGAAAGGGTAGAACACTTAAGAATATATTTGAAGGTGAGTGCAGGATGCAATCACATATAATAGGGGAAACTATGTGGTAGCTGCCCCTATTGTAAATACATTCAGGTAGGTGCATCACTGCACATAAACAACACACATTTGAGTAACAGAAGAAATGTTAACTGTAACTCCAAAATGAACGTATATGTGGCTAAATGTCAAAATTGTGATTCATTCTATGTCGGTAAAACCGAGCTTAGAATGAGAGACCGCATATACGAACATATATATTTTATTAATAAACATAAAATGGACAATGCTTTAGCAAAGCACATAGAACAATACCCAGAACATGCATTTAAATTCTGGATACTTGATCAAGTAGACAGTAATCCAATATGCGGTCCATTTACCTTATTGTTAGAAAAGTTGGAGTTGCTTTGGTAAATTCGTCTCAATGCTTATAACTTTCCAGGATTAAACGACATGTGTTCTATCACATGTTTAAAACTGAAAAGTTTAATGAGATGAAAAACTGTAGTAACAACATTATAGAAATTATGTTTCACTTCAGTTTTTTACTTCAAAATGTTTATAATGTAAGGACAGATAGATGAGGAAACTCTTTACATTTTTACAGAATTTTCATATATGATTTTCATAATGCAATTTTAACTACTGTTTCTTTAAATTTTAAAAAGGAGCCCAGCTGATTTTAATCATGGTTAAACATGACTATTTAAACTTGAGTTTTGTAAATGTTAGTATCTGATGAAGTTCAAAGAAGTTTTTGGACAAAAAGCGCTTCATTAAACTTTGTTTATTCGGTCTTCAGTGAAGTTGCCAGTTGTTTTTATTTTAATTTCTTAGTTTTTTGTATTTTATATTTTGGATTAAAAAGGTTAAATTAAACAGCGTTCTCTATTTTAAGCATTCACTGATTTAATAGGGCACTGTGTGTTTCCTGGGTCATAGAGGGGGACCTGTAGCTTGCAAGGAAGTGTATTTTGGAGTTTTTAAGTGTTTGTTCAGGCAACATGGCAACCAATGCACTGGACTCAGCCTTGGAATTACTTATGGATTCTACAAAAGAAACTGAGGCCGTGAGTCAACTTATGGCGCTAGTACATGTCTTATCACACCAAGTAGAATGTCTGTCACAAAAGTGGATTCTATAAACGGCTCTACCAATGGCTTACTAACACAAGATTAGCAGCAGAAGCCACATCAACAGAACCAAATGAGAGTGGTTACAAATGGTAACATCACTCAGCAGCAGCAAATAGCCAACCAAGGTAACAAGGAACCACATGTAAATGTAGTTACTACACAAGTGCTGTTAAATAATGTGAACCAGCATTCTACTTTAATTTCTGGTAATGCAAGTCAGAACGGAGTTGTCAGCACTCAGGTTGGCAGCCAAATGCTACCAAACAGCAGTTTACTGAGACGAAGGTCTATTGACAATCATGTCCCAGGGCTTATTGGAGTCCCTACTCTAAAAGATTGGCTTACAAGTCCAGTTAGCCTTTCTAACAACAATGAATTTAATTCGGATGGGAACTCGGCTAGGGATATGCTGAACATAACAGACTTACTAAACAGCTTAGATCAGAACTTGCTTAAATACAAGAAACTCGCTTAGAAGTGGAATACTTCCAAGAATGTATAAGAGCTAACATTGTACTGAAGGGTTTGAGAATGTGTCAATACACTACTGGTCTGGTACCCGATTCTTTATTCCACCAGGAGCTAATAAAACTATTTAATAAACAAGGACTGGATCTTCTAGATCTCAAGTGTAAACATTATAGTATTATGGCTGATGAACTAATGGATATAGCATCTGCCCTGGATGTTCAAATAAAAACTCATGCTGATTTTGAACAGTATAAATACGAGTATTCTTGTATTTTCCAGTCAATTGATTTTCATTTGAACAAATCCAAAGCCACTAAGGTTAAAAACCTTGAGTGTGATCACCAGCAATACCAGAATGATATAGCATATCCATGCCCATCAGTTAAACAAGTGTGGAAGGGGCGGACCAGTGCGAACCCCAATCAACTACATAGCTTAACAGGAAATCAAGATAACATGGAGAGGGGCGGGCATTTACAAAATGCAATGGCAAACAACACTTCTGAACATTCAGTTCAGCAGGATGTTACAGAATTACAGGACAGCAGTTTTGATGCTCCCAATAACCAGTAGGAGGGTCCGAGAAGAAGTGAGTGTATACAAAACCAGAATGGTCAACAGATTTTTACTAACAATCAACAGAACAATAATTACCAGGGTTTTTCGATGGGAGGCCAGCAAAACATACAGACTCAGCGGAAAAAGCACAACAAATGGAAGTAATAGAGAATTTAGATAACAACACTACAGAAATGCCAGCTATAATTTCGAATATGGAAGGTGACTTTTTTGTTTATAACTTCTTTACATTAGATATTTCTGTTGAGATGCCTAACACCTTAGCTAAATGAATGACTTTCACACCAGCTAGGAGAATGGACATATCTAACAGCATTCTTGACTTGAAAATGTATGTTAGGAAACTTAATTTAAATTTGTTATTGGGTAACACAGTTGTACAATCACAAGCACAATATAGAATATCAAGTACATATAACACCTCTTTTCATAATTTTTTACATATATTTGAAAAGATATGTGAATTGGAGATGAGAACATATCAAAAGGAAAATAGATTTAGGGGCTATGAGTATAATTTAACTAAAGATGAGGAAGCATGGTTCAACTTGATAAGATCAGCTAAGGTACGCGTCATGAAGCCCGGCAAAGGTGGAGGCTTTGTATTTATGGATTTGGATGATTATGAAACTAAAATAGAATCAATGTTAGCTTCTAGTTCATATCAGAAAGCATCCCTTAATGAATATAACACAGCTAATGAACGTATTAAAATCTATATTAATGATAGGTTCATAGGTTCATAGGGTCATACTAGGCTATCTGCCCTAGTGCATTTATAAGCCTAGCCAGAGTGTGTTTGGCTTTCGCCACCCATTTTAAATTAATTTTGCAATGCCCT
The DNA here is from genome assembly GCF_019279795.1 of Protopterus annectens. Taxonomy (NCBI): domain Eukaryota; kingdom Metazoa; phylum Chordata; order Ceratodontiformes; family Protopteridae; genus Protopterus; species Protopterus annectens. The sequence continues at coordinate 344,292,152 of NC_056733.1, read as the reverse complement.
TTTTCGAGGTTAGTATACTGTGCCTCTGTCTAACAGTGACACAGAAGTGATACCCAGGGTAAACCTACGATCTCTCATCCACTCATCAAGATTCCTCTTGAAGAGAGTCAATGAGGGACTCTGCCTAACCTGGACTGGGATTTTATTCCAGAGTGAAGGGAGCCTCTGGGTTATGAATCTGTCATTCCAGCATGTCCTATTTATTTCAATGCTGTGGTTCAAGTCTCTTGAGGGCGTAGGTCGATGGGATTTGGATTTTCTGAGGTGCAGCATGTCCATTAATTCCGGGTTGGACATGGCTTTATACGTCAGGCACAGATCGCCTCTGAGCAGGCGGTATGCCACTGAGTAGAGCTGGAGTTTCTTTAACCGGGCAGCATATGGCATCTGTTTGAGCCCTTTGATCCTCTTGGTGAGGAACTTTTGGGGTCTTTCCAGTTGCTGCAGGTGTCTGGTAAGGTACATCCCAAAAGGGGCATTGTACTCAATTATGGGCCTGATGAGGGATGCGTAAAGAGGCACGATGACCTCCCCTGATCTAGATGTGAATCCCTTCATGATTAGGTGGGCTGTATAAAATGTTTTTCTAACCACTTTGGCCACGTGGTTGTCAAATGAGAGATTGCTATCAACTTGGGTTCCCAGGTCCCTAATTACCTCTTCTGTACTTAATGGATTACCACCTATGTGGTAATTTGTGGGCACTTTGTTTTTGCCAAAGGGGATGACTATACACTTTTAGATGTTTAGCTTGAGGCCATGGCTCTGGCACCAGTTGTCTGTTTCTATGAGGCCCTTTGGAGGATGCTTGTGTCGGCTAAAGAGTCGATTATGGCGCCCAGTTTGCAGTCATCTGCAACTTGGTCAGCCACAGTCCTTCCGTGTTGGCCTGTACCTTCGAGAAATATATATCAAACAAGAGAGGTCCCAGGACTGAGCCTTGTGGGACGCCACTTGTAACTGGTTTGGAGTCTGACATGGCTCCAGCAATTCTAACCATGTGGGTTCTGTCCTTGAGCCAGTTTGCAACCCATCTAGTGACATAGGGGTTTATATTTAAGCTGGTGAGCTTGTCTATAATGCCCGAGTGGGGTATTGTATCGAAGGCTTTTGCGAGGTCTAGGTAGGCTGTGTGGACCACCTTCCCCTCGTCAATGGCCTTGATGACTGTTTCAAAGAAATCGACCAGGTTTAAAAGGCAGGATCTGCCCTTAACAAAGCCGAACTGGGTAGGATCCAGTGTCTGTAGGTCCCCAATATCTTTATTTATGAGGTCCATGATGATCCTTTCCATAGCTTTGCAGACCAAGCTAGTCAGGCTTATGGGGCGATAGTTTCCAGGATCCATTGAGGCACCACCTTTGTGGAGAGGGACTACTGTTGCTGTACGCCACTCTTTGGGCACATATCCTGTAGTAAGGCTAAGATTGAACAGTAGTTTTAAGTTTGGTTTTAGCTCTTCTTGGAGTTCATGTAGGACACAGCCCAGGACACCGTCTGGTCCCATTGATGCTGTGTTTTTTGCTTTGGAGAGGGCGGCTCTTACTTGAGCATCTGAGATGTCTGGGGGGAAGCACTCTGCTGGGATAGATATTTGCCCTTTTGGTGGAGGGGGGGAGTTTGCGCTGAAGCTGTCAGCTATGATGTTGGCAATGTCTGTGGGTTTGGTGTATTTTTTGTCATTTTGGACTAATTTTGAGCATATCTGGGAATTCCCACCCAGGTTCCTAACATAACTAAAGAAAGCCTTGTAATTATCCTTAGTGTCCTGTGCAATTTTTCTCTCAAAGCTGGCCTTAGACGATTTTATGAGGGCCCGTAGTTTTTTGCTAATACTGATCAGAGATGCCTTCCCTTTTTGGGATTTTGCTCCAACGTGTAGTAGCTTCTTCCTTCTATTGTATAGTTTGTTTATGGCTGGGGTCCACCAGACAGGACGTCTGCCTTTGGAGGACTGGGTCTTGGTTTTATTTGGGATTCCATGATCCATGCATTTCTGAAGGTGTTCATAGAATGCATTTATAAAGGATTCTGTGGTCTGGGCTGTATTTTCCACAGGCCCGGGGGCTTTGAAGGAATCCACCTCGGTTTTGAGGAGTGTGAAATTTGCTTTAGAGAAGTTTTTCACTGTGGTTTTCTGGGCAGGGGGTGGGGTCGGGATGTGAATATCCAGTGAGATTAGTTTATGGTCTGATCTTACCAGTGAGGGATACACTTCTGGTCTGGAGCATAGAGTCCCCGTGTTGGTGATGATCAGGTTCAGTATGTTTTCCCCTCTTGTGGGAGTGGTAACAAGTTGTTCCATAGCATTTGAGTTTATAAATGCTAGGAACCTTTGGGCTAGGGTGTTGGAGCTAGAGTAATGCTCCCAGTCTATGTTTGGGTAGTTGAAGTCGCCCAATATAATGGTGTTTGGAGAGACCTTCATATTTTCCAGTGTTCTCAGGAAGGCCGAGTGGGATTCCTGGGTTTGGGAGGGTGGTCTGTAGCAGGCCATAAACTGGAAGGCAGTTTTACCCACTGTTAGTTGCACATGGATAGTCTCTGATGCTTCGTGCTGTGCCACCAACTTGGAGGTGTGGGTATCTTTGACAAATATTGATACTCCCCCTCCTTTTGTGGTTCGGTCCAAGTTTTGGGGCTGAAAAGCATGGTATGAGGTATAACCTGGTAGTGCTGGGGTGCTCTCGGGAGCCTTGAACCAGGTTTCTGTTACTGCACAGATATCAATGTTCTCCATGCTAAGGAGAGTTTTGAGTGCATGCATCTTGAGGTTTATACTTCTGGCGTTGAGTAGCATTACTCTTAGTTTCTTATCCCTTGTGATACCTATGGAGGTGGGTTTGTCTTTTGAGCCTTGCCTAAAAAAGGCACTATGGAGGTAGCAAGAGCCTTTGTCAATATCCGAAAGCCCAGGGGTGACAGGTGCAAGCTGTCCCTAGTGAAGCATTGTGTCTTGTCGAGCATGTCATCCCAGGCTGACAGGCATTGGATCCCCTTTGAATGACACCAATACTTAAGCCAATTGTTGAAATTGATCATCTTGTCTTCATATTGTGGCATCATTCTTGGTAAGGATAAGATGCTACTCAAGGTCAGGGTCATACCGGCCTGGGCTACATGCTCAGAGAGCTCCTCTATGTCTCTTTTCATGTAGTCCAGGGAGGTACGTCTCAGGTCATTCACACCAGCATGGACAATGACTGAGTCATATTTGTACTTGCCTTGGAGTGACCTGAGTGCTTGTGTTATGTGGCGGATCCTAGCACCCAACAGGCAGCTCACCGTGACCTTCTCCTTGTTCAGCCTGGTGAGCAGGACGTCAGTGTGCCTGACGATAGAGTCACCTATTACAAGTGTATCAGGTGTGTTGTTTAGCCTTAAGGGCTGTGACTGTTCGGCACACTGGCTTTGTGAGCTATGTGTTGCATGTGTTTTGTTTTGGGGTAGCGGTTGCTTGGGTGTCTGCTTTGAGGTCTCTGCTGCTTAGGCAGATTTTTATTTAGAGCCTCCGAGTATGTTTTTGTGTGTTTATGTGTTTGGTTTGCTGTCGTGGTAGGTCTTTGTGAGACTGGAATTGTAGTGAGTGTGGTTTCCTTCTCCTCCTGACTAGTTACACCAGTACTGAGTTGAGAGAGCTTAGCCTCCAGTTTGGCTATATGGTTGCATCTCTCACATGTGTTGGAATTTGTTGGGAGGAGGAGAGGGTTGTCTGTGTACATGAGGCAGTTGTAACATTGCCTCAAGATTCCCAGATTCACCAGCTGAACCAGAGAGGAGATTGACAACTGACCTTTGGACATGCTAGAATAGTATTGGGAATTCCTTTATAATTGAAAAAAAGGGCCAATAGGGAACAAGGTACTCAAGGAGAGTTTGTGAGGGTGCAGTGCTTTTAATTTTTTAGTGCTGACTTAGTGAGCAAGTGCCAGGTAACTTAAATGCAATGTGTTACAGGTAACTTAAATGCAAAAACGACAAACAGTAACTTTCTTTCAAGTGAAACAAGGAAATAAGTACAGTAAGCAATGCAGATATCACTAGGGATCCACAGAAGTGCTGAAAAGCCACGTTTTAGGTGGAATTAGCGTTTCAGGGAAATAACAAGCAAACAAACAAGCATACAAACAAAGCTAGATTCAGCAGGCCTGGATCTAGTCTATGCTACAGCAAACAAGGTGTACCAATTTCAGTAAGAAACAGTTCAAATATGCAGGCACTATAAGCCTTTAACCAGAAATTCCCAGCTCAGAAGGGCAGAGTCCAGCCTCTCCTCCCACAAGAGTGCAGATCACGAACCTTCTTAATGTAAAATAACTGGCCTGAAGCCCAAGTGCTTAAACCAGAACTAATACACTTTTAGAATAACAGACACTGAGCCCTCAGTCAGCAGTTCCCAACTTAGAAGGATGTAAGCTACCTGTCCTGCCACCACAGTGAAGGCCACAAACCTTCCTAATGTAAAACAACTGGTCTGAAGCCCAAGTGCTTAATCCAAAAGACTTAGAATGATAGCTACACTTTAATCAAGTTACTACCAAGCAGTAATAAATACAATTGAATACTTTAAAGATTGCCTGGATTAGTGCTCAAGTTATACAAACAAAGCTAGATTCAGCAGGCCTGGATCTAGTCTATGCTAGAGCAAACAGGGTGTACCAATTTCAGTAAGAAGCAGTTCAAATATGCAGGCACTATAAGCCTTTACCAGAAATTCCCAGCTCAGAAGGGCAGAGTCCAGCCTCTCCTCCCACAAGAGTGCAGACCACAAACCCTCTTAATGTAAAATAATTGGCCTGAAGCCCAAGTGCTTAAACCAGAATTAATACACTTTTAGAATAACAGACACTGAGCCCTCAATCAGCAGTTCCCAACTTAGAAGGATGTAAGCTACCTGTTCTGCCACTACAGTGCAGACCAAAAACCTTCTTAATGTAAAACAACTGGTTTGAAGCCCAAGTGCTTAAACTAAAAGGCTTAGAATGAGTTACACCAAGCAGTAATAAATACAATTGAGTACTTTTAAGATGACGCAAAAACAAAATAAAGTAGGAAGAAACACAAATACAGTAAAAGCAGATATTTTTTTTTTAAGTGGAAAGAGAGAAAGAAAAGAGAAAAAGGAGTAGCAGAAACTAAGCTGATTGGCCTTTTCAAATGTTCTCCCTGTACTGGGTAGAATGAGGTAATGACACTAGACTGGGAGGAGGGTCCCAGATCAAATTTACACTAGGGGTGGGCAACTGCAAAGCCACCAACTATAAAAACACTATACCAACAGGGAGGGAGGGTGGAAAACAAACTGCAGAAATGTTTCTCACAGCTGAAAAGCAGCAGTGAGCCTTTAAATGAAAGTTTTAAACAGCTAAAGGAGCCTCTAGAAAAAGAGTTTAACTGCAACAAGTTATCAGAAACAAACAACCCAACAGATGCTTAATAAAAGTGGACAATTTCCAGTTAATACCTCACACACAGTGAAACTAGCTAGAAAAATACACAGTACACAAAGTTCTATAAATAACAAAGAAATAAAGAACAAAATAAACAAAAAACAGGATACTTAATGTTCTATATTATAGCTCCGAGTTTCCTCAGTGTCTTTCCTTCGATCAGCTCAGTGTGAAATGGCAGAACACTCACAACTGAACTTCTTAGGTAACAGAAAGTTGAAACCTGAGACAGCTTTTAAGAAAGAAATCTCAAAAGAACCAATGAGGTGCTTAGTCTAAGCTGTAGTCCAGGTAACCTCAGTCAGCCAATGACTTCAAACAATTCTCTCTCACTGAAATGCCTGATGGCTTTGGCTAAACCAAGATGTCCCTGAATATGTGCACAGACACACAGCCTCCACAAACACTAGGCCCAAATACAAGCCTGAATATGGAAATGCTACAAATATCCCCACTACTTAGAACAAACTGCAGAAATGTTTCTCACAGCTGAAAAGCAGCAGTGAGCCTTTAAATGAAAGTTTTAAACAGCTAAAGGAGCCTCTAGAAAAAGAGTTTAACTGCAACAAGTTATCAGAAACAAACAACCCAACAGATGCTTAATAAAAGTGGACAATCTCCAGTTAATACCTCACACACAGTGAAACTAGCTAGAAAAATACACAGTACACAAAGTGCTATAAATAACAAAGAAATAAAGAACAAAATAAACATAAAACAGGATACTTAATGTTATATATTATAGCTCCGAGTTTCCTCAGTGTTTTTCCTTTGATCAGCTCAGTGTGAAATGATTTATTCATAGAGGGAAAGATAGATATAGACATGTGCAACTACATGGTAGTGTTAACACCAGCAGTACCCACAATGTTTGGGGTCCTCAAAATCCATAAATGTTTATGTGATCCTCCACTTAGACCTATAGCTGATGGCAGGAATTCTGCCATGTATGCATGTGCTAAAGTGATAGACAATATACTTAAAAAAATATGTAACAACAGAAGAAGTAATATGTAAAGATTCATGGTCATTCCTGCAAAAAATTAATGAATTGAAGTATGACGAACAGTACAACTTCCTTACAGTAAAAGTAAAGGACTTCTATACATCAATACCACAAGCATTGGGCATAGAGTGGGTTAGTCAATTACTGTGGAAGAAAGGGGCTTCCCAGAATGACATCAATCTAGTGGAAGAACTTCCAGACATAGTTCTATCCCACACTTTCATTTATTTTAAAGGAAACTATTACCTGCAAAAAAGCAGAGTAGCCATGGGTTCCCCCTGTGGCTCCAGCTTCACGAATTTGGTAATGAGTTACTGGGAACATCAATTTGTACTCAATAAGGAAGGAATAGCCTCAAAAATATTTTACACGTTATTTGGATGACATCTTTTATTAATAAAAGGGAAACATGAAGAGGCAAAAAATCTCATTGATTATTTAATGAGACAACAGACTTCTTAGTGTTCACATATAATTAGATGTCCAACTTACCAAAACACATGTGGAAAACAGATGCCAAGCAAAAATGTATAGGAAACCATCTTACTCAAACACATTTTTGCACTATACAAGTGCACACCCTTACCACCAAAAAAGATCAGTGGTAAAGGGCCAGTTAGTAAGGGCTGCCAGAATGGTGTCTACAGATAAGGACTTCCACAGTGAGTGCCAGTTCTTGAAAAAATATTCACAAAAAGAGCATACCCAAGTACACTGATTGACAATTTAATAAAGGAAGTTGTGGAGAAAAGAATTAATGGTGTGTACATACCTATTCTGAGTATACAACACCCTACTGGGTCAAATCACTATTCTATGAATGATAGTCAGGGTGATATGGAAAATCAGGTCCAGGACACAATCATTAGGACAGGTACAAACCAAACTGATTTCACAATGAGCTATATTACAACTTTTAACCTTGATTATTGTTAAACATACTGATAAAAAATTGGAACATTCTATTAGAGGATAAATTAATTGTAGACAAACTGGGGACAGAACCAAGATTCATTACTAGAAAGGGTAGAACACTTAAGAAAATATTTGAAGGTAAGTGCCGGATGCAATCACATGCAATAGGGATGAAACAATGTGGTAGCTGCCCCTATTGTAAATACTGTCAGGTAGGTGCATCACTGCACATAAACACACATTTGAGTAACAGAAGAAATGTTAACCGTAACTCCAAAATGAACGTATATGTGGTTAAATGTCAAAATTGTGATTCATTCTAAGTCAGTAAAACCGAGCATAGAAGAGAGACCGCATATACAGACATATATATTGTATTAATAAACATAAACTGGACAATGCTTTAGCAAAGTACATAGAACAATATCCAGAACATGCATTTAATCTCTGGATACTTGATCAAGTAGACAGTAATCCAAGATGGGGTCCATTTACCTTATTATTAGAAAAGTTGGAGTTGCTCTAGCAAATTCGTCTCAATGCTTATAACTTTCCAGGATTAAATGACGTGTTCTATCACATGTTGTTTAAAACTGAAAAGTTTAATGAGATGAAAAACTGTAGTAACAACATTATAGAAAGTATGTTTCACTTCAATTTTTTACTTGAAATGTTTATAATGTAAGGATAGATAAGTGAGGAAACTCTTTACATTTTTACAGAATTTTCGTATATGATTTTCATCACATTGCTGCTGCGACATATGTATTCACATGCTTATTAAATAAGGCAGTTTTAAAGAACAGGAAAATGCATATTATGTTCATAATGCTATTTTAACTACTGTTTCTTTAAATTTTAAAAAGGAGAGACCTTCTGATTTTAATCATGGTTAAACATGACTATTTAAACTTCATTTTGTAAATGTTAGTATCTGATGAAGTTTAAAGAAGTTTTTGGACGAAAAGTGCTTCATTAAACTTTGTGGATTCAGTCTTCAGTGAAGTTGCCAGTTGTTTTTGTTTTAATTTCTTAGTTTGTTGTATTTTGTATTTTGGATTAAAAAGGTTAAATTAAACAGCATTCTCTATTTTAAGCATTCACTGATTTTATAGGGCACCGTGTGTTTCCTGGGTCATAGAGGGGGACCTATAGCTGGCAAGGAAGTGGTATTGGACTGAACATGGAGCAGCTCAAGTAAAACTTGCAGATATACATTTACATTTAAACTAAAATATTGACAGGAATATCTTAAAATGAGGAAACTATTTGGCAAAGATAAGCAGAGAACAGTACTGTTAAAAATAAAGTAACATTTTGGTTTGCTTTGATTGTGTCCTGTTTGACCAACCTTGAAGTATATTTATTTTTGATGTAACTAGAGACACCTCCACCTTTAGTCTTTGCCTGTGAATTAGCTGGTCTAAATGTGTGGAAAGCATTATAACTTTGCACTGTTGGTGTGCTCTCAGCAGCTTTAAACCAAATTTCAGAGACTGCACAGACATCAGCATTCTCTAGGGCAAAAAGAGCTTCCAGGGAGTGGAGTTTTTCTGTTTAGGTTCCTAACATTGAGCAGTAATAACTTTAGATTTTCTTGGTTTTGATTTGCTATGTCAGAAGTACTTTCAGTTTGGCATTGCCTAAAAAAGGCACTATGGGGGAAGACAATGTTTTAGTGCATCCAGACGTTGACTGTGGGTGCACACATCTTGACAATAGCCTACGAAATGGGTACCAGTTGTAAAAGTTCACCACCCAGGACTGAAGTATTACTGACAGCTCTTCACACATGTGGCATGTGCATCCATATCAAGGATAAATCAGGCAATGCATTCTGAGAACAGGTTTGACAGGGAATATTTCAGTGCATCAGTGCTGTGGGTGGGCATAATAGGACACAGTATGAGTGTGATGAAAGGTGACATATTCTGCTGCACGCCAAGAGCAGTGCACAGGAAATTTTTAGAGACATGTTTTCAATTACATGCCCACTACAGGAGGTGAACCACCCACACAGAAGTGACTCACACAGGTGGAAGAATTCCTGGTATTCCTGTCTGTGAAGGGTGAGTGAATCCTCATATCTGGTGGGGCCTTGGATATTTGAGCCAAGCTGCGGAAATTTGCCTGTACATCTGGAGGGGATGCATCAGGTTAGTAATAGTAGGTACCGTTCTATGTTGTATAGTGACTAGCATGTAAGATGTATTCAGCAAAACACCTCTGTATCCTTTCCTCAGGTACAAGCAGTCCATTGCAACACCCTTCTTCACAAAGTATGCATGTGCTCAAATGGCATTCTTAGATAATGTCATGTAAAGAGATGTGCACCATGCGTTGGAGGATTTGAGCATATATTCTACAACTGCCACAGATATGTTATCCTTATGTATTCATTGGTGGATAGTCATGCATAGGAGGACAGCATATACTTGATATCAGCGAGTCACCTTTGGCTGATGAATATAACAACATGCACATGACACAGTTAAATGTTACATTAGCACTATCTGTAATACTAACATTGGAGGGCTTGCACCCATGTACTGCGTACCATGCAATTCTGGAAAAGCAATACAAGCCTGATGTCTGGCTTTGCCATTGTTTCAGGCTGGCCATTCTGTGTCCCCAAAGCTGTTGGTCAACACAGTATGGATACAACATTTGCAACATGCTGACTCCACCCTGACACTTAAAGATGTGATCCCTCACTGCCTCCAACCTAATACCCATCTGAATGCCTAACAAATCCACATCCCATGAGCCTTGCCCATATGATAGTTTTGCAGTAAAATGTCACTATGCCCCACCTTACCTGTGCAAATTATTATGACTGCGTCCTTCTCACCCTGTAGCCTGTGTGAGTAATGTAATGTCTGATGTTTAATATGGTGAGTAAATGTACTGTATTGCATAGACTGGGTGTGTTAATGCATGCAGCAGATTTAATCTATGTTGTATGTGTCACAGCCCATAGGTGTGGACCAGAAAATGCCTTTTTGGCAATTCCAATACCGTTGCAGCCTGTTCTCCAATGACTTTGCACCTGAGTCCTCATCTAATGCAGTGACAGGTCTCTGAGGCAGTACTGCAATGTACCCATGCATTTTTATCTGCTTGCATGCTAACTCAGGGGGGGTTGCAAGTTTCAAGTACATACTGCAGTGCATATCCAGCTGTATCCCAGCAGTGAACTACCCATATAGGTGTCCAAACACACATTGTACTGTATCTTGGAATGAGTGGTTCAGTAACCAGCTCAGTCATGGACTGGAGGGTGTGGGTGACGGTTATCACCCAATGTTCCAACACTAGAGCCCACTATACACAGTCTGTGTCTGCTGCCTACTTGAATGGGAACCATATCTGCTGGCCTACATGCCAGCCAATGTGTGCACATTGTTAAATAATCCTGCGGGATGTTACCTTACATGAAATGATGGCCGATGTTGCATGTGTGGTAAATGTGAGAATCATGGAAGCTGTAAGGGTGGCATACCGGCACATTGTACATCGTACATTGTGCATTTCATGCCACCTGGCAGTTTATGGAGTGAAAACCCTTCTGTTTTATAAACTGGACATAGTGTGAACCAGGTGAGGCCCTGGTGGTGATCTGGATGTAATTAATGGCTTCTACAAGTTCAGGGAAATTGATTATTCTGTAAACTGCACACATGGTGTTAATTCTCTCCTTTAATCTGTTGAAACCTTATATGCTCCCCCACATGTATCAGCATCATATCAAAAACCTGGTGTAGGCATGCAAGGCTGATGCCCTATAATAAAGATGGTTAATGCTACACATACATTTTTTCACAGGAAATAAAGACCAGTGCACATCTCATGATTTAATATATTTATTTATTTATGTATTTGTGTATGTATGTATGTATGTATGTATTTATTTATTTATTTTTATTTATTGCCATTTGATTACCAGGAAAGTCTAGCTTGTTAGAAGCCCATTTTCAGCAGTGACCTGGGGCGTACTGCAAAACATTTTAAGAACAATAATTTTACAATCTTTAAAAGTAAAACAAAAAACAAAAAACAGTAATACAAAAAGCAACTACAGTTTAAAAAATTTTACCAAATTAGACATAATGTGAAAAATGTTGGTTAAGAGCAAATACAAGTTACATGGCAATGATTTAATATTTAAAGAAATGTTAGCCTGTTTAAAGAGAAATTGAAGGTAAGTTAGAATGATGCAAACAGGAATTGCAATATGAAGTGAGAGGAAAACAGGCTTATGGTATATTTAGAGAGAAAGTCAATGGAGAGAAATTGATAGAAGTAAGGAAGTGAATAAAGAAGGGAGAGTAAGGAGGTGTAAGGTATGAAATGGTGCTTGTTCGCATTTAGGGATATAGTTTATCCTAGTGATGAGCACAAACAGAGCCAGCTTTTGGCTAGGATGTCCTTCAAAATGGTTTTGAAGGATGAGAGGGATGGTATTCACCTGATGGATACAAGTAAGGAGTTCCAGGCCTTAGTAACATAGTGCAAGTACAAAGAATGCCCAGCAAATTTGATAGGTCACTGGATCATACTGACGAACTGTGAACGTAGTTGTGTAGAATGTTATTTAGTGCTAGACAAGCAGATGGATTCTGCATAATTTTAAAGGTGGTAGGAAGCTGTGTATATGTTAGTTCATGGGGTAGTTCTAACCCCATCATATGGCAGCACGTGGCTAATAACCCTCCTATGGTCTCCCAATCCACACCAAAGTGGTGACCAATGTTCTGGTCATGGAGCTGATGATAGACCTGTCTGCATCACAAAGGCAACATCATGGTCAGTGGCTCTGAAAGAGGTCACTAACACCTGTTGCTCAGTTATAGTTGTTGATACTGCAAACGTATAGCAAGTCTAGCTCCTGTACACCAAAGATTCCTAGCATTTAGAATGGATGAACACCATGGCACATACTTATGGTTTTGTATTTCTCTGAATTACTGCTCCATGTTTCATCTCACCATTTGCCCATAAGATGACACTCATTTGCATGACATTATGTAAACATTTGTGCATCCCTTGTTATTTCTCCATAGTGAGACTGCACTAATGGTGTCTCTGAATCATGTCCTGCTTGTGTATCATGACTCTTTCTACAGTTCTTTTCTAATGCTATATGCTAAAAGTAAATATATATATATATATATATATATATATATATATATATATATATATATATATATATATATGGGTCCCCTTCAGTAGATTGAACGTTTATAAGTTCGAACCACATATGGCCGAGACCATATGTTCGAACTTGTAAAAGTCTGATCTGACTGAATGGAGATCTCCATACAGAGTGGAAAGGGAAGCTTTCCAATTTCCGCAATGTAGTGCAATCTCGGAGTTGGTATATTTAAGTAAGGGGGTGTGGGGGTGCAGGGGAGCTCCCCCTGCTATAGATGTTTAGTTTTGTGTTTTTTGGTTTTATGTGGTTTTACATCAGTGTTCGAACTTTTACAAGTTCGAACATATGGTCTCGACCATATGTGGTTCAAACTGCTAAAAGTTCGATCAACTGAAGTAGATCCATATAGATATAGATATATATATATATATATATATAGATATATATATATATATCTCCAAATAGAGAACTAAGAATGCAAAATGGCTGTTTCTGGAAGCTTTAAAAGTGACTGAGGAAGCAAGGAGAGGAAAAGCCAATGGCCAGCAGAAAAATATGTCAAACTAAGTGCAGAATTTCAGAATAATGAGGAAAATGTGAAAGCATATTTAAATCAGAATCATGAAGAAGAAAACAGGAAAAGACAAAAAATCTGTTCAAAAAGAATGACGATAAGAAAAACTTCCAGGAAAAATGGTCATGATAAAAGACAAACATGGGAGGGGCCTAACAGAAGCAGAAAATATTAAGAGGTGTCATCAATATACAGAAGAACTAAATAAGGAGGACCCTAACCTCACTGATACATATGATGTTTTGCTGTCTAATCTAGAACCAGACATCCTGGAGAATGAAGTTAAATGGGTCTTAGAAATCCTTGCTAACATGAAGGCTGAGGGTAATTAATTGATAGAATTCCATATGAATTTCTAAAAGTCCTTCAAAATGTTACTGTTACAGTGCTGCTTAGAATTTGACAACGAATTTAGAAAACACAACGTTGGTCAATAGATTGTAAAAGGTCAGTTCATATTCTAATTCCAAAAAAATGGCACTGGGAAAGATTTTTTAAGGTATTGAGCAATTGTACTTGTTTCACATGCTTGCAAAGTAAGGCTCAAGATCCAGCAAGCTAGACTACAACAGTATATGCCCCAACAACTGCAAGATGTGTGCAGAAGGGATAGAAGAACCAGAGATCAAATTGCAAACAACCACTTGGTAACTAAGAAAGCAAAGGAGTTCCAGAAGATCATGCGTTCCGGCCCCAAAATCTGGACAATACCAAGAAAGGAGGGGGGGTATCCATATTCATCAAGGACACCCACACCTCAAGATTGGTGGCAACGCACGATGCATCTGAGACCATCCAGGTGCAATTAACCATAGGCAAGACTGCTCTGCAAATTGTAGCATGTTACAGGTCACCCTCACAAACTCAGGAACCTCACATGGCCTTCCTGAAAACACTAGAGGGGATAAATGTATCACCAAACACCATCATACTAGGTGACTTCAATTACCCTAATATAGACTGGGAACACTACTCAAGCCCAAACACCCTAGCCCAAAAGTTCCTGGAATTCATAAACTCAAATGCCATGGAACAACTAGTCACCATCCCCACAAGAGGAGATAACATACTTGATCTCATCATCACACAATGTTCAACACCGGAGGTGTACCCTCACTGGTGAGATCAGACCACAAACTAATCTCACTGGAGGTCCTCATCCCACCCCCACCTGAAATAAAAAGGTCAGTAAAGAACTTCACAAAAGCCGACTTCACACTACTAAAGACAAGTGTGGTCTCCTTTAAGGCCCCTGTGGGAAAACAGTACTCAAGGCTGAATCACTTACATATGCCTTCTACCAGCACCTGCAGGACTGCATGGATAAGGCAATCCCAAGACCCCAGCCATAAACAAACTCTACAACAAAAGGAGGAAGCTACTACAAGATAGAGCAAAATCCTTAAAAGGTAAGACACCCTTGATCACTATAAGTAAAAACTAAGAGCTCTCATAAAATCATCCAAAGCAAATTTCGAGAGAAAAATAGCTAAAGACTCAAAAGACAATCATAAGGCCTTCTTTAGAAACCTGGGAGGAAACTCCCAGATATGCTCAGAGCTAGTTCAAATGATGTGAAGATTACTGATCCTACAGACATTGCCAACAGACAGGCTGACAGGTTCAGTGCAAACGTCGCCCCCCCCACCTAACCTAAAGGAGAGATATCTATACCAAACGATAGCAGCCCCCCAAACATCTCCAGCACCCAAGTGAGAACTGCTCTCTCCAGCAAAAACACAGCATCCATGGGACCTGATGGTGTCCCGCTGTGTGCTCCATGAACTCAATGAGGAATTAAACCCACAGCTAGGACAGCTGTTTAATCAAAGTCTTACCTCTGGATATGTACCCAGACTGCAACTGTGGTACCACTTCACAAAGGCAGTGCCTCCACCGACCCTGGAAATTACCGCCCATTAGCTTGACAAGCCTTATCTGCAAAGCCATGGAGAGGATCATAATGGACCTCATAAATAAAGACATAGGAATTTGCAGACTTTGGATCCAACCCAGTTTGGCTTTGTCAAAGGCAGATCATGCCTTTTAAACTTGGTTGACTTTTTCAAAACAGTCACCAAAGCCATTGATGAGGGAAAGGCAGTCCATACAGCCTACCTCGATCTGGCTAAGGCCTTCGATACAATACCCCATTCGGTATCATTGAAAACTCATCAGCTTAAATGTCAACCCATACATCACAAGATGGGTTGCAAACTGGCTGAGTGACAGAACCCACAGGGTCAGAGCTGCTGGCGCCATGTCAGACTCAAAGCCTGTCACAAGTGGTGTCCCACAGGGCTCAGTCCTGGGCCCACTCTTGTTTGGCATCTACTTTTCCAAGTACAAGCAAACACAGGAGGGTTATTGACAAAGTTTGCAGATGACTGCAAACGCCATAGTAGAAAACACATCTGACACAGATATCCTTCAGAAGGGTCTCACAGAAACGGATAACTGGTGCCAGAGCCACGGCCTAAAGTTAAATGCCAAAAATGCATAGTCATACCCTTCGGGAAAACAAGGTTACCCCTAGCTACCAAATAGGTGGCAATCCACTGAGCACAGAAGAAGTTATCAGGGACCTGGGGACCCAGGTTGATAGTAGTCTGTCATTCGACACCCATGTAGCTAAAGTAGTTAGGAAGACCTTCTACATTGCCCACCTTATCATGAAGGGATTCTCATCTAGATCAAGGGAGGTCATAGTCTCCCTTTACTCATCACTCATCAGACCAATGATTGAGTACAATGCCCCATTCGGAATGTATCTGACCCGACACTTGCAGCAGCTGGAGAGGCCACAAAAGTTCCTCACCAAAAGGATAAAGGGTCTCAAAAATCTGTCCTATGCTGCCCGACTGAAAGAACTCCAGCTCTATTCAGTCTCAGAGGTGACCTTTGCCTAACATACAAGGCCATGTCAAACCCAGATTTGATGAATATGCTTCACCTCAAAAAATCTAGATCCATCAGAGCCACAAGGCCGGGAGACTTAAACCTTGACACGGCTATTAATAGGACGTGCTGGAGGGATAGATTCATCACCCAAAGACTCCCTATGCTGTGGAACAAAATCCCGGTACATGTGAGGCAGAGCACCTCGCTGGCCTTGTTCAAGAGAAATCTTGACCAATGGATGGGAGATCGCAGATATACCCCAGGGATTACCTCAGTGTCACTGCTCGACAGAGGCACAGCAAAATAATGGGTATAGTTCCCCATACTAAAGGGGTGGCGTAAGCCACAAAACGATGGGCTAGGCTTGTAAATGCCCTCGGGCAGATAGCCTAGTATGAACCTATGAACCTATGAACCTATAAGATTATGTAATTATCCTCTATTGACTGCTCCAAAGCCTTTGCCTGCATGGACCATAAACTTTGACATGTTCTTAGAGAAATGGCGACACTAGGCAACCTTATATGCCTACTGAGGAACCTGTATGTAGAACAAGAAGCAAAAGTTAGAAATGAATATGAAACAGTTGACTGGTACATGATTGAGAAGGCTGTATATTGTCACCCTATTTATTTAATTTATATGCAGAATAAAGCATGTGAAATGCTGGGTTGGATGAATCTGATGCTGAAATCGAAACTGTTAGGAGAAATATTAACAATCAATTGCAAATATACATATGATACCATTCTAATGGCTGAAAGTGGAGAGGCTGTTGATGAAGGTGAACTAAAACGGGATCATTTAATCTTATCAATTCTTTGCAAATACATGAGAATGAAGTAGAGGCAGTGATAGGATTTATTTTCTAGGGCTCAAAGATCTATGCAGAAGGTGATTATAGTCATGATAATAAAACAGGTTTGCTTTTAGGAAGGAAAGCTAATGTGAATCTGAATAAAATTTTAAAGAGCAAAAATATCAGATTGTCAACAAAGGTTCATACAGTCAAAGCTGTGATGCTCCTAATAGTAACAGATGGCTCTACACCAGAAAATTAGTGCTTCTGTACTCTCATTTTGAAAAGATATTTTGAGAATTCCATGGACTGTGCTTGGAATAGAAGTGTAATTAAAACAGTTTTCATAAGAGAGAAAATGAATGTTTTGTATATTTAATGGTAGTAAAAAATGCCAGATCGGTAAGTATAACAATGTACAAAGTTATTTAAATGGATGGTGATCAAGAGTGAAATATTTGAGGATGTTTATTAAAGATTAATATGTCTGGAAAAAAGAGAATTCTAAGGACTGTAAGAAAATCAAACCAGCCAATACTTAAAGTGTTTCATTGTAGTTTGACTACAGATCACAGCACTTTCTAACTTAAGTGTTGGAATATATTTTCCACTCCAACTTACCAAAATTATGTGGGCAGTTTCTTAATAAAAAGCTTTGTTAATTTTTAAAGACACTGACTTGCTGATGTCACTCAAGGGATATTGTGGGGTGCTTCCCTAGAATTAATGGGGGGAACTTGTCTATGTACAGGGGCAGCTATTAATGTCTATGGATACACTCCCACAAACTCCCTGCATTGACATCACCATAGAGAATGTTCAAGGAAATTTTCAGTGATGTCACACAGGGCAAAACAGTATTTCACAGATATTATAACTTTTAATTTGGCACCAGAAAACAGGCATCGATCGAACAAAAAAAAACAGCTTGTTCTAGAGTTACTACATGTAGTGGTGCCTAAGGTATTTTCTAACCATCATGGAACATTTTAAGGAACTAAATCCAGACTACTTACTGGAAGACCTGATAGAAACTAAAACTGAAATACATTGGCCACAAAATGTGTATGCAGAATTCACTAGAGACAACTCTGGGCTTAGGAAAGACTGAAAGCAAATGAAGACAGGGTCACAGAGACCAATATATGACAGACTGTATTACTAAAGTAAAAACATGAATTTGTAAGAACTTAAAAAAATTGTTCTTGATAGAGAGGTCTGGCATGATAAAGTCATTGAGATCACAAAGAGTCTGATTCAACTAATAACAACAATAATGTGCTAACTGCTTCTGAGTACCCCCCTAAATTTGTTATAAAGTCGATTCCCTGCCATGTTTAAAGCTATTCAGCAGGTTATGTGACAGTCTGCAATATGTACAATGGTTGAGTTATTCAAGCATCAGACAAAACTGATTTTATGCCAATTTATTACTGCTTTTATTTATCTCTTTAATTAAATAAATGCATGCAAAATGCCATGGCATTTGTCAAACATGCTTGACATGGAGCTGTAACATGTACATCTGCCAGGGATTGACTGCCAACCACAAGATTAAAGGGGCTATAATACCCAACAATCTTAGCAAATGAAATTACAGGAGAAGGTTTGGCATAAGGGGGATGGGTTGGCATAATGGTTATGTTTACCTGAGAGATACAAGGTACAAAGTTTAATTCTGACCTGTAGACTACTAACCTAGTATTTACCTATAGAACTGTGAATAAATGGAGCATTCCTGTCCAGGGTGAATCCAATTAATACAATGTAAGGGCCGATACCTTTTGGAGCATCCCATTACATTCATTTTATACTGCTTTCATTTTGGCAGCTATGAGTTAAGAGGGAAGCAAAGTGCTGCCAAATGATAGTTGCATCTCCCTTTCTTATAAGATTTATAATTTTTTGGGAGTCATCATCATCAGCCTCCCCCCATTTCTCCATTTTTTCAACATGGAATTGGGATACTGTATGAACTGTCACTATCTATCTTGATTCAGTGCCATTCCCCTACCTTCTTCAAGAGTCATGCCTGACTGTTGCAGGTCTTCTGTCACACCATCCATTCATCTCCTTACTGGACATCCTCATTTCCTCTTGCCCTCTTCTTCTTTCTCCCAAATTTTCTTCATGCAATTGCCTTCTGCTTTCCTGCACATGTGCCAGAACCTGTTATATTTTACCTTTTCTGCAACTGGAGCTACTTTGGCTTCTGCAATAATGTCATCACCTCTTCATCTGTCTCTTAGTCTGCAGTCTACCATCCATCTTAGGCACTTCATCTCTATCACTTCTAGCTTTCTCAATTGCTCTGCCTTCACTGTCCAGGTTTTTGTATCATATAGAGGTACTGGTCACACCACTGTTTTATACATCTAACTTTTCAGTTTCTTTGACATTTGTCTGTCATACACTACCCCTGATACTCTGTGCTAGTTAGCTGCAGGCCCTCTGATTCTCTTTGGTTTCCTCATTCAGACTTTCCTTCTCCTCAACCACCTCTCCCAGATTCTTCAAACTGTTAAACTCTTCTACTATTTTTCTTCTATTTCAGTTCTCATCTTCATATAACCTTCCCATGTATTGCCATAACAGCTGTCTTGTTTGTACTCAGTTTCATTACATGTACCTTCAGTCTTGCATTCTATTCCTCCATCACTTGCTTTAATTCCTACTCATATCATCTACATAAAGCAGCTTTATTGATCTGTTCCCCCAACCTGTTTTCTAATGTAGTCTATCAACAGTATGAACAGCAATAGGCTCAGAGCTGAATCTAATGCACACCCACTCCCACTGGGAACCCCTCTGTGAGTCCGAGCACTGTTCATACTTATGTAATTGAGTCCTTGTACATAACCCTCACTGATTCTATTAATGTTTCCTGCACGTAAGACCATCATAGGACTGTCCAAATTAGTTTTTTTCAGACCTTGTAATATGAATTCTACATGTCTAGGAATGCCCAGCTGGACTCTTCACTCATCTTTAGCTTCATCTCCACTATCTGTCTCATTGCCAACACTGGGTCAATTGTGATGCATCCTGATCTGAATCTGAATGTGATTTTCTAATGTGGATTGATATCTTCTGAAATACCAGTAATTATATAGGGCAGGTACAGTGAGCTTAAAATGGCTAAGTATTCAGTGACAATGAGAGTGAGAGAAGGTTGGATGATGTAGGGATAGTGAATCATGAAGTACAATGGATTAGCAAGGAGGAAGTAAGGATAGCTATGAAGAAAATGAAGAATGGAAAGGCTGTTGGCCCAGATGACATACTTGTGGAAGCATGGAGGTGTTTACTTGAAATGGCAGTGGAGTTTTTAACCAGATTGCTTAATGAAATCTTGGAAAGTGAGAGGATGCCTGAGGAATGAAGAAAAAGTGTTTTGGTACTGATTTTTAAGAATAAGGGTGATGTGCAGAGCTGTAGTAACTACAGAGGGATTCAACTGATCAGTCACAGCATGAAGTTATGGGAAAGAGTAGTGGAAGCTAGGATAAGAAGGGATGTGATGATTAGTGAACAGCAGTATGGTTTCATGCTGGGAAAGAGCACTACAGATGCGATGTTTGCTCTGAGAGTGTTGATGGAGAAGTACAGAGAATGTCAGAAGGAGTTGCATTGTGTTTTTGTAGACTTGGAGAAAGCATATGACAGGGTGCCTAGAGAGGAGTTGTGGTATTGTATGAGGAAGACAGGAGTGTCAGAGAAGTATGTAAGAGTGGTATAGGATATGTACAAGGGTAGTGTGACAGTGGTGAGGTCTGCGGTGGGAGTGACGGATGCATTTAAGGTGGAGGTGGGGTTACATCAAGGATCAGCTCTGAGCCCTTTCTTATTTGCAATGGTGATGCACAGGTTGACAGACGAGATCAGACAGGAGTCCCCATGGACTATGATGTTTGCAGATGACATTGTGATCTGTAGTGAGAGTAGGGAACAGGTGGAGGAGACCCTGGAGAGATGGAGATATGCTCTAGAGAGAAGAGAAATGAAGGTCAGCAGGACTAAGACAGAATATATGTGTGTGAATGAGAGGGAGGATAGAGGAATGGTGAGGATGCAAGGAGTAGAGGTGGTGAAGGTGGATGAGTTTAAATACTTGGGGTCAATAGTTCAGAGTAACGGTGAGTGTGGAAGAGAGGTGAAGAAGAGAGTACAGGCAGGATGGAGTGGGTGGAGAAGAGTGTCAGGAGTGATTTGTGACAGACGAGTATCTGTAAGAGTGAAAGGGAAGGTCTATAAGAGGGTAGTGAGACCAGCTATGTTATATGGGTTGGAGACAGTGGCATTGACAAAAAGGCAGGAGTTTGAGCTGGATGTGGCAGAGTTAAAGATGTTAAGATTTGCACTGGGTGTGATGAGGGTGGACAGGATTAGGAATAAGTATATTAGAGGGTCAGCCCAGGTTGGAAGGTTTGGAGACAAAGCCAGAGAAGCAAGATTACATTGGTTTGGACATGTGCTGTGAAGGGATGTGGAGTATATTGGGAAAAAGATGCTAAGGATGAAGCTACCAGGTAACAGGAAAAGAGGAAGGCCTAAGATAAGGTTTATGGATGTAGTGAGAGAGGACATGCAGGTGGTTGGTGTGACAGAGCAAGATGCAGAGGACAGGAAGAAATGGAAACAGGTGATCCACTGTGGCGACCCCTAACGGGAACAGCCGAAAGAAGATGATGATTCAGTGTCAAATCTGCACATTTTGAACAATAGCCTAAAATAAATGATTGTCTTTATGTGTCCACAAAAGGTACCCCAACAGAAGCACTTCATATTGTCTGAGATCTAGTGAACAATGCTTAAAATTCCTAAGTAAGTATAATAAGCAAGGACCTGAGGTCAGTGTTAACCTGAAACCCTGGAATTATAAGGCCAAGGAGCCAACCAGCTAACATTACTTCCAGGCATATTATGTTACTCTGCACCATTAACCTGCCTTCACAGGAAAAAAGTAAATGCATAATAACGGGTCATTTACAACTAAATGCTGTTAGTAAAACTTGCAGATATACATTTACATTTAAACTAAAATATTGGCAGGAATATCTTAAAATGAGGAAACTATTCGGCAAAGATAAGCAGAGAACAGTACTGTTAAAAATAAAGTAACGTTTTGGTTTGCTTTGATTGTGGAAATTGCCAATTACAATGTTTCTAACAATGACGTCTTGTTAGAGAAGAAGATAGACAACAAAGACCATCATTAGCCATTATGTAATTTCTTTACATGCGACATGGCAACTTTTTTGTTGTTGTTGTTTAATTTTAAGACACACTAAACTAGCTAACCTGCTTAAGGGACATTTGTATAAAGCTGTGTGTTTTATTTGTATAGTACAGTAAATTAATGGGGATTAACACAACTCAGGGTGGATTAGTTTAACTTATTTTGGATTTGTGTGGGAGGCAACAATGAAAAGAAAACAAGGCTTGGACTTAACACTGCAGTCATACTGGATGTAGAATGAATACTCTATATGAATAGGGCTTGACAAGCCCATCTAAGGGCCAGCACATGTTTGCATAATGTATATTAAATGTCATAATTCAGTACTTAAGAGATCTGTTGTATGCTGATATAATTTTACATGAGGTTATCAAAATTTTCTTAAAACATAGGTATCTTTAATATAAAGTAAGTGTGCCACCCTATATACCACACCTCACAGCCTCTTAGTGCAAGAAATCTGGACAAAGCCATAAATAATGGGGGGACAAAGGCCCCAAAATAGATATACATTTTAAATATTGTCTTATAAACTTAGAAAGTTGACAAAATAACAGATTTTGCATTAGCTTCAACTTTCTGAAGGGTATAAGGTTTAAAACTCAAATATCAGTCGTAATTTTCTGACTTCACTCCTCAATGATTTGCCAGAAAGAAAAAAAATTCCAGCGCAGACCAAAAATATGAGGTAAAAATCTGGACATTCTGCAAACATCTGGACAGTTGAGAGGCATGCTATATACCCTAGTAAATAATCTACTACAGCAGGTCTCTTAAATATAGAGTAAGTGTGCCATCCCTCACTCCACTCCAGCCACATAGATGACCTAGATGCTCAACAATGCCTACATTTTACTTCAAAACAATGAACTAAAATTTGCATGACAGTAGCAGTCAACAAGTGAAAAAGGTTTGGTATAAGTCATTTTCCCTGTTTGACTTTCAAGGCTGTTTAGTTAATCCAGTTTTGATGAATGACATTCAAGTTTCTGAATCATCGTGTTTGTTGACAGACAGTAAAGCAAAGTTTATACTACTTCAGAGTTGTGGTAGATTTTTTCTTTTCTTTTTAATACAGAGATTTATAGCAGCTTAGATCATAATAAAAGAAGTCATTTAAGACCGTAGCCAATATTACCCTTAAACTCCCACTTTTAACATCTAAATAAATATCTGACTCTGTTTTATGTAATATTCAAAATATAAGTCTGAATTGATTTGCATTGTCTGTTCTTCCTAGTAAAACATGGGTATTTAATTATTTTCTTCCTTTTAACCTCTTTATTGCTTTTAACAGAGAATGGGGTAGGATTAAGTCAGATATTTATAATTATTTTTTCTATGATTTTTTTCACCTTATATTTTATACTCTCTTATACTTATACTTATTTTTTCTCCTTGCAACGTGATATAATTATAGTGCCAATATTTCAGTTATATTATATCTCAGAACCATCATGTTGGATTGTTTAAATTGCATTGTACAGCATTGTATATGTCTCGGAGTGATAATAACAGCCCTGTGATTGCTCAACATATTCCTATATTCAGTCTTGCAAAAGGGATTTATCTTTGTCATCCACCAGTCCCACAGCACTATTTCTTTTTCCAATAAGTGAGACTATACATATTACAGAGTTTTTCTTCACAAATACGTACTGCCACCTTTAACACCCAGGAAGTTTACTCATGTCATATTTGCATATTATCTTCCTTAAATTCACCATCTTACTTCTTTACATCAAGGGTCACTTCCTCTTCATTTGCAGCCATTCACAATACTCCTACACTCCTTTGTTTGTACTTTTGTGGCAAGTTTTAAATCTTGTTTTTGGAATTGTGGTCTATTATTGCTTGATTTCTTATAGGAGCAGAATTGTTATTTTGACATTGTTAAAAATCAACTTCCATTGTCTGAAAATCTTGTTCATAGGTTTATAGGTGTGTACTAGGCTAATGGCTCTGTGGCCTTTACAAGCCTAGCCCATAGGATTACCCTGGCATCGTGCCACCCGACCTTATTTTCCAGTGCCTCTTCTATTTCCCATCCACTCATCAAGAGTTCTCTTGAAAAGGGCCAGTGAGGTACTCTGACATGCATGGGAAGTCTATTCTACAGCATGGGCAGTCTCTGAGTTATGAACCTGTCCCTCTAGCATGTTCTGTTGATTGTGGTAATGAGGGTGAGGTCTCCGTACTGTGTGGTGCAGAGGGATTGAGATTTCTTTAGATGTAGCATTTTTAACAGAGGTGGGTCAGACATGGCTTTGTAAGTCAAGCAGAAATCTTCTCTAAGTAGGCAATATGAGACAGAGAATAGTTGGAGTTTTTTTAGTCTGGCCATATAGGACAAATGTTTAAGGCCTAGGGTCCTCTTTGTGAGGTACTTTTGCGACCTCTCCAGTTGTTGCAGGTGTTTAGTGAGGTACATGCCAAATAGGGCATTGTACTTAATGACTGACCTAATGAGGGAAGAGTAGAGGGAGACAATGACCTCTTTCTTCTTGAATGCAAAACCCTTAGTAATGAGATGTGCCACATAGAAGGACTTTGGAAGCAATCTTTTCACAACTTAATACATTTGTCAGAAGGCATTTACTCTGATGAAAAGTTTTAAACTAAAGAAATGCTTAATATATGACTCACTGTATTTAATATGTACTTCTGCACAAATAAGAAAAAAATCTGGTTACTCATACAGGATTTTTATATCTGGTTATTCCAGTGCATGCAGGGCTTGAATAAGTGTTCATGCAAATGTCGGTTTTAATGCTGCAGGCATGGCCTTGTCTGTTAATTCTGCTATTTACTGTATGACTCACTTTCCAAATTAGCCAGTATGCCAAAGGTATGTACAATCTTAGTGTTTATTTTAGATGTCATGGAATACAATGCACTTATACACTGGTAAAACTACATAGCTAAATACAGATAATAAGCAAGGGAGTTACATATTCAAAGGCATGGGGCTGGCCTTTTGTTTCAGGCTATGCTGTTATCTTTGCCCTGTTAACAGACAGCAATATAAATCAGCCCAGCTAGTAAAGAAGTAAAATGATGAAAGAAGCTGCAAAAGATGTATTCCTTGCTAAAATATGCATATATATAGTTCCCACTCACATAAATCTAACAACTACTTACATTTTAACTGCGCTTTTAGGAATATATTTTCTTTATAGGCTATTTAAACTGCAACACAAACCCCGGGATTCATGAAGGTTGATTTTCTGGTCAAGAACAGTGGAAGAGCTCCTGCATGGAAAATGGCCGCGGAGCGATTCAGGATAGTGCCATTTTCATGTGCACGAGCGGCCCTACACTGTTCTAGCATGGAAAACCATTCATCATGTAAATCACCTCATTTTCTGGTGAAAACCATGCAAATGAGGTGATGTCATGATTCACCAAACTGCCCGGACTCTGTGTTAGAACAGTGTCAGTGCAGAAATGTATTTGGTTAATAACCAAATATATTTCTGCACATGACAAAAATGGAGGCATGACAGCTCGTGAAAAAGCATGTATTATGTTGATTATTCATGCCAATAGCCAAATATAAGGCCGTTGGCATGAAAAATTGTTTCATTTTAATGAAAATTAATTTTTTTTTGGCCAATCTCGGTAGTTTAAGCATAGGGAAGCAGTGGGTAAACACAATCTTGCCGAAAAAAAAAAAAAAAAATGGGAAAACTCAGTTTTAAGGTAAATCTGCATTTTGCCATTATAGTCTGTGGGATGCAGAATGTAAACAATACCAGGGAGCACTGGTTGTCAAGGGGAAAGGGTCCGTTTTAGTGCAGTAACTAACAACCTACACGCTGGGGTATGCAAATGAGGGGAATGTTACTGAATCACAAAATATTCTAAGTCCACACACTGCACCTAACTGTGTAGGTACTAGAACAATATCATGTAGGCAGGAGGAGCAACTAACAGGAAAAGGGGGTGTGTAATGCCTGCTGTAAGCACATTGGAGCTCAGTGGCCAGTGTTTGCACTTAGCTAAGCGCAGCTAAGGAAGGGGATGCGTTAGCACTGTTTACATTCCTTAAACAAGTGTGCACGGCGCGCACTGGGTTTTAAACTAAAAAAAAAACAGGAAACAGCAGCAGTGTTTACATTTGAGCAATGTGAATGCATGGCACACCTCGGAGCTTAAACTAGGAGGAAATTGGTAAGGGGAAATAGTAGGAAAGCAATCAAGGAGAAATAGCATAGCTGGCAGGTGGAATGTATCAGAATCAGCCAATTACACAGGCAACACCCAGAACAGCACTATAAACTATGCAAACCCCTTTCAGACTATTTTCTCCCACAAACTGTACACCACTGGTGTACACAGATGCGGGATTTTTAACTTGCAAAACTAACAAAAAATGTTAGAAGCTGCTGGCTCTTTACTCTATCAATATGTGCTAGAGGCTGAGGGTGATGAGGAGGAGAATGGTGACAACCGACCCACAGTGAGGAGGAGGAGAAGAGTGTAAAACCCAGGGAAAACTATCAGGGTCTACATGAGCTGGAGATAGTGGAGCGCTATAGGGTGGACAGGGATATTCTACACCAAATCATCCAGCTGTGCCGGCAATGCCTCACACACAGAACTAACAGAGGGGGAACCCATCCCAGTGGATACCAAGGTATGTGTAGGCTTAAGAATACTAGCCACAGGTACCTTCCAAAGACCAACTGGGGATATGATGGGGGTCTCACAGGCATCAGCATCGAGGCTACTCCACCAGTTCTTGGATGCCATGGCACCACATGCCAATGAGCACATATATTTTCCCAACACCCGTGAGGCGGTGACCAGAAGTATGCATCTCTTCCACCATATAGCAGAATACCATGAGGAAGTTAGTGCTATAGACTGCATGCACATCCACATCAAAGCACCTCCCGGTGAGTGGGGTAGGGTCTACATAAACTGCAAGGGTTTCCCCTCCATCAAATGCCAGATTGTGTGCAGTGCCCAGGGCATTATCATGTAATCGTGTGCTGGCAGCCCTGGAAGCTATCACGACTACCACAGCTGGCATTCCTCACAGCTCTATCAGGGGTTTGCCAGGGAGGACATCCCATATCACCATCTAGTGGGGGATGCTGGCTGCTGGAGCCATGGCTGATGACACCCATCAGAAATGCACACATACCCAAACAAGAACGTCATAATGAGGCACACGCACAAACCAGGATCATTGTAGAGCATGTGTTTGGGATGCTCAAGTCATGGTTCCACTGCCTTGACATATCTGGTGGAGCCTTGCAGTACTCCCCAGCTACATGTGGACAAATGTTCATTGTATGTGCCATGCTACACAATATGATCCTGTATAAACAGCTGCAGCAGGAACAGCACAGAGAGGGGCCACACAGCCCCCCACCATTGCCAAGACCACCACAGGCACAGAGGGACTTGGAGGAGGAACTTCCTGAGCCTGTCCCTGTAGGCAGATGGAAGCATGCCCAGTATGCCCTGTTCTTTGGCAAAGAGGCAACACATAGCATACACACTGATACTGTAGGGACCCAGGGACTGATAGCTCTTTCCAACTCGCACATGCAGTAAAATGGATGCCAACCATGACACTACCTGTACTTTACCATGTATAGGGAGTGTACCACATGCATCCAACATAGTCAGCCCTCCAGCACTGTCCTCAGTACTGGCCCAGCAATAAGGTAAGTCACTCTTCATATCAATTAGTGAATGGAGTAGTATGTTCTGATAGTTGTATGTATGGTATGGATGCAAGCATGGAAGAGAATTGGGTGGCAAAATGGGATAGCAGCAGACAGCTGACAGCTATATGGGACAGCAGGAAATCCATAACAAATATGGTGTCACTATACTAGGCAGTACTATACAAGGTGACATCTCCCACCGCAGTACATGTGGTGGCCCAAATAACTGTGGGTGTCCATAATTCACACACATGGATGTCAATGAGGGTCGCATACCCACCACCAGTCTCACCCAGCAGGACAGATGTACATGACCATAAAGAAAGGCCGGGCTAAGGCCTCCAAATGATGGCAATGGTGATCAGACCCCTCCAGACCTACAAAGACATACTACAACAGGTCTGGCAGTTGCATATTAGTTCTGAAGAGTAGGAAGTCTGAAACTGAAATGTATGCCATTAAAATCTAATGTGTACTCTACTGTTATGCCTCCTTTCTGCATGATAGGTCACAATACAATATGAAATGGGAGCAAACAGAGTAACTGAAATACCACTACAGTCATTGCAAATGTTTAAATTCTTTAGGTGTGCACCCCCCCCCCCACAATCCCATGTAGAAATGCAGTAACATGCACATTTGAGGAGTAATAGCACTGGAGCAAAGATTGCCAGAGCTGTTGCAATCTACATGATAGATTGCTGCATGTGTACAATATGCAGGGTTCAGTGCGGTAAGTTTGTTGTGTGTGTAATATTGCCTGGAAGTGGTCAGCATGTAGACCTGGATGGTTGTGTCTCAGTGGCCTAGGTACAGTACTGTGGTCAACAGGGCCATGTTCCAGCAACTGCAGTGCCAATCACACTGCTTCTCAGATATACCCGTCAGCAGTTGTACATACCCACTGTCCAGATGACAATATCTGTCACCGTCGGAAAGCTGGACACGCCATGAATGGGGGTCGATACATAGAAACAGTACACAGGTGGAAGATCCCTACACAGAGTGCATATAAAATACGTGTCAACTGCACACAACTTTGGAATTATACATAGATGTTAGCATTGCATTAGTTGTCCCTCTAGTACAGAGTACTGGTAATCTGGCCAATCACTGGCAGACCACAAAAGTCACAGTTATAAAGTAATGACAGGCTGTCCATGTCCACACTCAAAGTAGCATAAGGGGAATGTCCCAGGTATATTCGGGAGTCAGGTGCCAGTAGCTTCCATATCACACATGCACTCAGCACACCCTACCATCAGCCACATGTTTATCACAGGTCATATCCTTGCTGTAGGGAATGAGTACAGCATGATTCCATCTCTGTATGGGAATACATACATGATGCTGCATGCTGAATAGGTGCCCCATGCAGGTGTGCCCCTAGCTATAAGCAGTAACCTGCCCACATCCAGACTCGTGAATCAGTATGAACAGGAATGATTGACTGGAACACCTCAACCACTTACCACTGTCACCCCAGGGTAATCCACTGGCTTGCAGCCTGGGAACGTATGAGTGACAGAATGCACTGGCCTGCTACAGGTGGCCTGCAGTACTCTCAAATGGCCTACAGTCCTTTGGCAAAGGCCCATGCCTCACCCGTAGTGCCAATGTACAGAATATCAGGGGGTCTTAACTGACAACCTAACGCAGTAAACAGAACCAAATACAAGGCCATGCTGACAAATGCCAGTAGCATGCCTCCCAATGTCCTACTGCAAGAACTGTGGACCAGGCCATAAATACTACTGGGATAAAGGCCCAACTATAGGGATACCTCTGAGATATTGCTATCATAATGTTAGGAAGAGGAGAGAATAACGGGGGGGGGTGTAGAAGCATGGATGTCATGGAGTGTGTGAAGTCTGACTGCAAATCCATGAATGAATAGCTACAAAACTGCTTGTAAACCACAATATGAAGGTAAACTGATCAGATATGAGTCCTGCCTCTGGATAACATGGGTGTATCTGTACAGCTGAGAGGTATGGCCCCAGCAGGATATGGTCATTCCATTAAGTTGGGAAAAGCACAAGATGGTGATCCCCAGCCAGCATACTACCAAGGTGCTGGACCATTTACACAGAACCAGTGGTCTGTTGACTGTAGCTACCCCTCCATAATGGCAGGTGTGTGCCAGAATGTGTAGTCTGTGCCTCAGAATATTGGTCTCAGCTTCATTCATCGTGTATTTCCCTGGTAAATAACTGTAATAAAAGAATGATATCTGTCAGTAGTTGATGACATGATACATCACAGTGCATATGTCATAAAATCTATGCTACAACCAACCAAGTTACAGAAGCAGCACAGGCCCATTGCATCTCCATATTGGCAACTTATCTACAGATATCCTGCAGAAACAGGTTACTAGGTGTAGCTGTAGCACACCAAAGCCTGGACTGGAGAACAACTCTCCCTGGAATGGATTCACACACTCAATATAGAAGGTCATACTGGGCATGCTCCTACACTTAGAGAAATGAAGCCCATGTCTGACAACACAGTGGACTATAGATATCTGTTATTCACAGATGTCTGTGCACACACACCAAATTGTACACCAGTTATACTTCACACACACACACTGGATAGGAATACTCACACATATCTAAGGCCAACATAATATAATATGTCAAACATACACACTTTGATGTGGGGAAGAGAGAGACAGACAGAGACAGAGAGAATCCCATTATGAGGCCTTTCCCACCCAGTACACATCCCATTGGCCTATATCACATGTTATGCTGATGTCATTCACTGTAGAAATTCCTTTTGTTAGCCCTCAACCCTATAGTCTAAGTGGTGCTTGTGATAACTGTGTAACACTATAGTACAAATAAGTATTTAGGTAGCATTTGTAATCTCAGTCCTGTCAAATGTAAATTTGTGTGTGAGTGTGTGTGTGTGTGTGTGTGTGTGTGTGTGTGTGTGTGTGTGTGTGTGTGTGTGTGTGTGTGTGTGTGCGCGCGTGTGTGTGTGTGTATGTGTGTGTGTGTGTGTGTACATCTAAATGAATGTGTTTGAGGCCATTCACACTCATTACACTTCCCATTGCCCTACTTTAGCACTCCTGCTGATGTCAGTCTCCTTGAAATAACCCTTTGGGCAACTTGCAGCCCTATAAGTTCTGTGGCACTCATGATAAATGTGTGATACTATAGTGCAGAAAATTATGTAGGTAGGAGTTCTTATCCTGGTCTTGGCAACTGTGAAAATGGGGGAGTTTTTGTGAGAGAGAGTGTGTGTGCCTTTGTAGAAACATAATTTTGAAGCCATTCACACTCACTACAGTTCTCTTACCCCTTCTTTAGCATTGCTGCTGATGTCACTCACCTTCAAAGATACCTTTGAACAGCTATCCAACATATAAGCTCAGTGGTGCTTGTGATAACTGTGTAATACTATAGTGTAGTAAACTAGTTAGGTAGGAATTCTAATCCCAGTCCTGGCAACTGTGAAAATGTGTGTTTGTGAGAGAGTATGTGTGTGTCTTTGTAAAGATGTGATTTTGAGGCCATTCACACTTACTACACTTCCCTTACTCCTCCTTTAACACTGCTGCTGATGTCACTCACCTTCAAAGATACCTTTGGACAATTCTCCAACATATAAGCTCTGTGGTGCTTGTGATAACTGCGTAATACTATAGTGTAATAAACTAATTAGGTAGGAGTTCTAATTCTGGTCCCTGCAATTGTGAAAATGTGTGTGTTGGTGTTAGAGAGTGTGTGTGTCTTTGTAGAGACATGAGTTTGAGGTCATTCACACTCACTACACTTCCCTTACCCCTCCTTTAACACTTCTGCTGATGTCACTCACCTTCAAAGATACCTTTGGACAGCTCTCCAACATATAAGCTCTGTGGTGCTTGTGATAACTACATAACGCTATAGTGTAGCAAACTATAGTGTAGCAAACGTGTTAGATAGGAGTTCCAATCCTGATCTTAGTAAATGTGAGTGTTCATGTGAGAGAATGTGTGTATCCCTGTAGAGACATGATTTTGTGGTCATTCAAACTTACAACACTTTCCTTACCCCTCCTTTAGCACTGCTGCTGTCACTCACCTTAAAAGATACCTTTGGACAACTCTTCAACATATAAGCTCTGTGGTGCTTATGATAACTGCATGGTACTGTAGTGCAGAACACTACTTAGGTAGGAGTTGTAATCTCAGTTCTGCCAATTGTATACGTGTGTGCGTATGTATATCTGTAGGTTGAAGTATTTTGCTTCCATACACAGCCAGTACATTTCAAAGTGTAATACTTTACAATGGCTGCTGATGTCACTCACCTTAGAGGTATGTTTGGATGCTGTTCTACCTATAAGCTCCATGGCACATGTGATAAATGAGTAACAATGTAGCAGCAATAACTACATATATAGGGGTTTGAATCTCATTCCTGACAAGTGTGTGTGTGTGTGTGTGTGTGTGTGTGTGTGTGTGTGTGTGTGTGTGTGTGTGTGTATATATATATATATATATATATATATATATATATATATATATATGTTTGTACCTTAAACATTTTGGCCCCATTTACACACAGGGCCCTTCTCAGTGCTCTACTTTAGCAGTCCTGCAGATATCATTCACTTTAGAAGTACCTGTTGGCAATCCTAAACCATGTAAGCTCAGTGGTGTGCGTGGTAAATGCATAACATAAAGGCCTGAAACCATAGTTGGATAGACGTTTGAACCACACTCCTGTAAATGAGTGTGTGCAGGGTAAAGTATTTTATGAAATCTCTCACCCACTACATCACCCGATGCCATTATTTACAAGGGCTGTTGATGTTCCTCACCTTAGAAGTACCTTGGGACAGCATCCATGCTATAAGCTCTGTGGTGTGTGATAAACACTGTAGTAACAATACATAGATAGGCAGGGGTTCGAAACTCAGTGCTGGCAAGTGTGTGTCTGTCTGTCATCAGTATCCTGCGATGGTGTGATTGTGTAATAACAGGATCCAGTGGAGGGTCGGTTTTGCTAAATTATTATATTGATGACCTAGTATATGTCCCAATGTCCACATTACAAGGCCAACAGTTGTCAAACACCGTAGAGGTTGGTGTAGACAATATACAGCCCTAAATGTGTAGTGCCATGTGCAATGACTATGTGACAGTATAGAATAATTAACAATAAAGGCAACCCTTCTAATACTCAGAGACCACTCTCCACCCAGTAATCATACACAAACACACTTGGATAGGCATCAACCACTATATCAGTAGTTCTCTTGCAAACTGCATCACAGATAGTACCCATGGTGTGATTGCAGTGGACTCCATGTCAAACCGATTACCAGACATGACTAGTGTCACAAAGGGTATGGACCCATGTCCTCTCATGTTTGGGATCTACCCTTCTGAGGTCCAGGAGAACACAAAGGCACCCTGGTTGAAAATGTTTGCATACAACTGTAAGGTGGGTGGTAGCATTCCCAATCCATGTGATGTTGACATCATGCACAAAGGCCACTCTGACACATATGACTGTTGCCAGAACCCTGGACATTACCTCAATGCCAAAAGATGTGCCACCATTACCTTTGGGAACACCATGGCTCACATGAAGTAATACATTGGTGGTAGTCCACTGAACAATGACGCTGTTATAACAGAATGGGGAACACAGGCTGACAGTCAAATGTCTATTGACCACAACAGTGCCATTGACATCAGAAAGTACTTTGATGTGTTACATCTCCTAAGTGTGTGTTATCCAGCAAGTAAAAGAACATGGTAACCCTGTACCCTCCCCTCAGTAGCCCAATCAATGTGTACAGTGGCCCTTTTGCCATGTACCTCACTGGACACCTGCAGCAACTGTAAAGTCTGCAAATGTACCCCACAAAAATAATACCATGCCTTATACATATGCCCTGTATGGACAGACTCCAATAACTCCAATGAATCCCTGTATCATACTGTCTATGTAGGTGCAATCACTACCTCAGTTATGCAGCCATGTCTCACCAAACTAGGTCAGGAATGCTACATCTGAAGATACTAATCTGTCCACACAACATGCCCGAGAGACTTCAAGCACACTTCCACACCACAAACGACATGCTTGTGGGACAGGTTCACAACACAGACACTGTCCATGTTATGGAATATAAGCACATACATGTGAAGCAATGCACATCACTGGCCACCCACAATAGAAATCTGGATGAGTGGATGAGGAATACAATACCCAACCCTGGGGACCACTCCAGTGACTATACTCATGAGCTACACTGGGGACTATTGTCACATGGCCTGATGGCCTTGTAGAGCCATCAGACCCATTCACCTACTACACACCTATGAAGCAATGAACCTATGGATCTCAGTACTGGCAAATGTGTGTGTGTGTGTGTGTGTGTGTGTGTGTGTGTGTGTGTGTGTGTGTGTGTGTGTGTGTGTGTGTGTGTGTGAATTGTAATCTCAGTGTGTTTGGTTGATGAATATCTCCTGTGGCTGTGGCTATTAACAATTGGAGGTGTGTCCAAACCACAACACGTACCACTATCCACTCTACAACAGATGTTGTAAATCAACATATACCTATGTACAACCCTCAGCCATATAATCTGTGAGGCATATGCAGTCACTGTCTTACAGACCTGGGAAATCCATGCAGATACAGCTGTACTCTGCCTAAGACATGGTTGATGTGTTATCACACTGCCATACCCTTCGATCTTCCTGCAGGGCCACATGTTGGTGACACACAGTCCTCTAGAACAGAAACAGGATACAGCATGTGAGAACACATTCACTCAGAATTAATAATAGCAATAATGCATCATGGCTAACACTGTACACACACTATGATGTGTACTCCTTACAAATGCCAGATGACAGCAACTTACACAGCATTACATATCTACAATTTACTAAGTTCACCCTGTGCATCAGACCCATATATGCATGTCCCTGCATCAATGGTTTTGATGGCAGGGATCTGGCACATGTTCTATCATATGCACAGTGTGTGGTGTGGTTTTGTCAGAGGCCTAGGCTGTGCCATTCAGTTGATAGTATGAGTGTGTGTTTAGGGTGTGAGAATGGCAAGGCCTGTGCAGGTGTGGTGCATGTGTGCGGAGGTGACCTTTTACTGATTGTGATATGTGTGTGTGTGTGTGTGTGTGTGTGTGTGTGTGTGTGTGTGTGTGTGTGTGTGTGTGTGTGTGTGTGTTCATGCACACAGATACTCCATGTGGCTGCCCTACACTGATGTTTTTTGGACAGCTGTGGCCTGTATATGGCAGGGTGTGCAGTTCACCATCTCTGGCCACAGATATGGGAACCAGACCTGCCAGGGGTATCACGGGCACCACCAGTGACAAGGCCAGACATTGTACTGCTCAGTGATGGTGATGGTTGTCTGCTGGATCTGCATCCCTGTTGGAACCATCCAGGACAATGTGCTGATGGCCTGCTGCATCTTGGTGTGGACATCACACCGCCCTCAGTATTGCTGGTGTTACTGCCCATATGGGAGCATGATGGTGCATGGTCACGTATACCCCAAGCTGATTGTGGTGCTGAGCTACCTCCACATGGCTGCTGCCTCCCGTCTGCCAAATATTCAAGCAAAGATACTCCATGGTGGAGGAGTGCCACAACCTGACCCCACCGTCTATCAGCGATCTCATTGCCCTCATGCAGGACCCCAGTGAGTTCATGAAAATCACCACGTGCACCAGAGAGATGTTCTTCAACCAGCCTGCACATTTGTCTGTTGTTATTATGTTCATTACGTGCCTGTGCATCCATTACAGATTGAAACATGCACCTGGTTACTGCAGCAGTGGCCCTCTCAATGTGGTCTGGATGGGCAGCCATTCTCCTCTGAGCAGCCCTGCCCACAGATTTGGTCCAAGATAACTTTGTATGTCAAGTAGAACACAGCCATGGATATGTTGATGTCCTATGTAAGCTGTATGCTTGCCTGTGGACAATGCATGTCTAACCTGGCCTGCAGTACTGCTGAGTGCCTGCCATTCATCTGCCATTGTGATTGCACACTTGTTGGGGGAGAGAGTGGAAAAGCTGGCACTGAATGTGTTGCCAAGACTGTGGCCAATATCTGTTGTCTCAGGATAGGTATTAGCACTGTGCAGTAACTCACAGCACTCTTGTTTAATGCTGTGGAGGTTGTTAATGTAACTATCAAAGGCTTTTGTGATTGTTGTCAGTGTCTGCTGCATGTCTGCCTTCATAGAGGCCTGTAGAGGATTCCATGAGGGATCCCAAGTTGTGTTTGAGGCTAATAAGGGAGTTCAACAGTCATGGGACACCGCCTTTCTCTGCAACGGTGTCCTCCTTCTGTTGTACACTTTAGTAATGGCAAGGGATCATCACATTGTCTCCCAGTGTTTGGAGGACAGTGTCTGGGTTCTTTTGGCTATGGCTAGTACCATGCATTCATGTACCTGTATGTACAGTGCATATGTGTATGATTCAACAGTCATGCAGCTATTTCCATTTGCCGTGGGTGCAGTGTAGTCATTCACCCCTGATTTTATGCCTGCAAAGTCAGCTTTGGAGAGGTTTTGCAAGGTGGTTACCTTTGTGGGGGGTATGGCTGACATGCTGAGTTCCATGTTGATTACAGCCAATGTGGATCTTACCAACTAGGGATTGACAACTGTGGATGAGCAGCAGTCCCATATTTTAGTAGTCAACACAAGTCAAGGTTGTTGCATCCTCTACCAGGGGTCAGTATGAGCTGGTCCAGGGTATTGGAAATGATGAATCCCAGGAAGTTTTGGGCCACTGTATTGGCACTTGGCTACTTTCCCCAGGTGATGAAGGAGTAGTTGAAGTCTCATACTATGTCAGTGTGTTGGACCATCATAGATGGCAGGGTGTTGAGGAATGTGCATTGACAGTCTAGGGACAAGATGTGGACCCATAACAGGCTATGATCTGGATTGCACTATTACCCCAAGGCAGTTGTAATGGAAGTATCTCCAATGCATTATGCTGGGATACTAGTCTGGAGGTATTCCTATCCATAATGAATATGGAGATGCCACCTGTGGAGGTGTGGTGTGGTCCATGTTTGGGTGCTGACAACTGTGGAATGCGTTATAGCCTGATACTGAAGGACTGTTGTCTGCTGCTGTGAACCACCTCTCCATTACAGCAGAAATGTTAATGTCCTCCACTCCAACGAGTGCTTTGAGCGACTGCATCCTGACAGTTAGATGTCTACTGTTGAGCAGTATGACCCTCAGATTGCATACATGTCTAGCTGTTATGGTGGTAATTACATTAGGAACACTGCCTAATAAGGCAATATAGGGGTGACAAGACACTTAGACAGTATCTGGAAACCTATCACTGACAGATGTAGAATATCTGTGGCAAGTCATTGAGTTCTGTTAATCATGTCATCCCAACCAGAGAGATACTGGATCCCCTGAGAATGACACAAAACACGTAAGCAAATGTTTCAGTCAATCATCTTTTGATAGTACAGCAAATCATTCTGGGTGATGGCAGTATACTGCTCAGGGCTATGGTCACACCTGCATGGACCACATAATCAGAGAGTTCAACCATGTCTCTTGTCATGAAGTCCAGGGAGGTGTGTCCCAGGTTATTCACACCGACATGGATACAGAGTGATACTCATAGTTGTTGTGGAGTGCCATGACTGGCTGTGTCATGTGTTGGATGCTGGCATGTGATAGATATTTGGCTGTTACCTGCTCCATATTCAATTTAGTGAGTGGGATATGTGTGCGCCTCAGTATTGAGTTACCCATGATCACTGTATTGTGCAAGGTGGTTAGCCTTAGGAGCTTAGGTTGAGGGGCACACTGTGTAGGTTAAATATGTATCCCTTGGCATGTGCCATGCCATGGTGTCTGGGTGGGTGTCTGTCTTGCTGGTCTGTGCTGTTTAGGTAAATGTCCACTGAGTGCCTCTGTAAAGGTGGGTGTGTGGCTTTTCACTGTATGTCATGGCTGTCAAAGTGGGTTTCATGGTGAGCTATGTGTTCCACATGGTTTGGTGCAGGTGTTGATCATATTCTCTTGACCTGCTAGTCAAGTCTTTGCTGGAGAGTGCATATGTCCACACTGGGTGACATATGGGTAACTCTCACAGGTCTGAGTGTTTGGTGTTTAGAGGGGAGGGTTATCTATGTACATGAGGCAGTTGCAACAGTGCCTCAGAATGGACGTGCACCAGGTTAATGAGTGACAGCACAGAAAACTGCCCTTTAATCATGCCAGGAGGAGTGGGCATAACTAATATGTACTGGGGCTACTTCTGTGATGAACGAGTACTGCTGATGGCTCCCAAGTGAGCCACACTTATCAATATAATGACCTGGTGAGGTGCCAAGCCATAATGCTATTTGAAGTGCAAGACAAAAAAAAACTAGCATGCTGTAAGGGTGAAACTGAAGGCAGACTTTCTGCCACCTGTAATACTTTACCTCAGCTGTGCAGTTATCAGCAGCTTTGGCCATATGAAAATTCAGTAAGCTCTGTAGCATGTGCAGTAATTGAATAACACTATAGTATACTTAGCTAGATAGGCAGGAGTTCTAATCCCAGTACTGGAAAGTGAGTGTGTGTGTGTGTGTGTGTGTGTGTGTGTGTGTGTGTGTGTGTGTGTGTGTGTGTGAATCATGTACTGTCTGACTAATACCATTTTTGACTTTTGTACTGTGCTTTAAACTTCCTCTCACCCCAATCTAGTAGTCATGTTGATGTCATCCACCTTAGAAGTACCTTTGGACTAGGTGAAAATGTATAAGCTGTGTGGCACTATAGTAGAAATGACTAGATAGGGAAGAGTTCTAATCTTCCTACTGGCAACTGTTGGGATATGTGTGTGTGTTTGTGAAAGAATCATGTAGTGTGTAGATTACACCATTTTTGACCTGTGTACTACCCTTTGCACTTCTCCTCACAACAATTTAGTAGACCTGTTGATGTCATCCACCTTAGAAGTACCTATGGACTTGGTGGAAATGTATAAACTCTGTGGTGCATCTGACTGTGTAGCACTATAATAGAAATAGCTAGATAGGCAGGAGCTCTAATTCCAATACTGGCAACTGTTTGTGTCTGTGTGTGTGTGTGTGTGTGTGTGTGTGTGTGTGTGTGTGTGTGTGTGTGTGTGTGTGTGTGTGTGTGTGAGGAACATATCTTGTGTGGCTTATACCATTTTGATGTGTGTACCATACATGACTGGTGACCACCTCCTGCTGCCATTACTTTATATAGCGTGGTAACAGCATCTGCCCCACATGCAGAAAGTTAAACCATTGTACAGTCCTCTGTACAAATGTGTCTGGAATATCCACATGTTTGCAACCTATATGTGGTGGGATGTGGTCTGCGTGCTTTAACAATGCCCACATATGTGATATTGTAGTCAAATAGGCCATAGTGAGTGTACTGACACATATGGCAGCAAGAGGTATCATACCTGACTGAAACATCATGCTGGTACAATGTCTGCTACCCTCACAGGTGGCCAGCCTTGTAGGTGCAATACATGAGTCCAGATGCTTGGTTTTACAAGTGAACTGTTCATGTTATGGGTCACATTAAAGGCTAGAAGAGGTGTGAAGTGACATATTGTGGACCTAATTTGTATGGAACAGGAACACCTTGCATCTTAACAGGGGTCTATACAAAATTTATATACACTGTATACCACTAATGTGTCACACGTGTCCCTACCTTAGGCCATTTGTCCAGCCCATTTTGTTGGCCTATGTCCAGACATCTTGGCACTGACAAGTTGAGAGGTATGCTACAGGAATGTTGAATTCATGTCAGATAGGCCCCAGTGGTGACCACTGTGATGCAATGCAGTTACTCCACCACAATTGAA
This sequence comes from Protopterus annectens, assembly GCF_019279795.1. NCBI lineage: Eukaryota > Metazoa > Chordata > Ceratodontiformes > Protopteridae > Protopterus > Protopterus annectens. The sequence continues at coordinate 344,252,551 of NC_056733.1, read as the reverse complement.
CATTCACATAAAGCAATATAGCTATTACTAATAGTTGTGTGCATGGTAAATTGCATGCCCTTCACATGCCTGGGGTATTGCCAGGTAACAACAGAACAATGTCATACTCACCAGCTTCAGGATGCTGTCCCATATGCAGACCAGAGGGTCCTAAGTAGTTATGAGAGGGAGGTATTGTCAGCAGACTTACATGTGGCTTTGGTACAGGATGGATTCAGCATGTCTGCACATTTACACTACTAACACCAATAATACACAATCTTCTGTCCTCACCATAGATGTGCACCTCTGCGCATTAGAAAATCCCATCCACAAAGGCAATCGGACCTGACACATGGATGTAGATACAATACAGATGCATGTATGTCTGATGCATTAGTGTACTAATCCCCACTGAGCCTTTACCTGCACACTAATCATCCAGTGTGTGGGTGCAACTCACCTCCACAATGTTTTCCTCAACTTAATGGCTTGTGTGTTGGGTGGGTGCCCCAAGGTTGGTGAGGAGCTCCTCAGTGGGTGTCAGTGGGGGCTGGATGGCTGGGCCCCCATCTGTGGCTAGCCAGTCCCTCACTACAGCAGCAGCCCATTGAGGGCAATGGTGAATAAGGTCGGTTGCCCAATGCAGCACTTGCTCATAAATTTTGCTGTGCAGGCTGGCATCATTTACCCTGTGGACCAGATCATTCCACAGGGGGGTCCTCTCCCGCACATCTTGTGCTCTCCATCCAAATAACAGGGCATAATGTTCAATCACATATTGGGTGATGATGTCAGTTTCCCACACAGAGAAAGCTGGTAGGCGAGCCCTCTGCATGTTACCTGGAAGACATAAACAGGAAAAAGGTCACAGGACCTCATATGGTTGTCAAATTGCACATCAACAGTGGATATTACTTGCAAATAATCCAAACTACACCATAACCCTCCAATCTATCAAGGCTATAGCAGCTTGCATTACAGTCCTGGCCCTAACCTATCTTATTCGTATTTATATTACGTTATTGAACATTTACAAGTTCGAATATCATATAGTCATCATCATATGATCGAACTTGTAAATGTTCTAAAACATAATAAAAAACAAAAAAAAACAACAAAAATTAACTCCTGAATGTCTTAAGCAGGGGGGCAAGCCCCCCTGCACCCCACACCCCACGCTACTTAAATATACCAACTCGGAGATCACACTACAGTGCAGAAAAGGGAAATCTTTCCATTCTGTGCTGTAATGGAGATCTCCTTTGACACGTTCACACATTGAAAAATTCGAACATATGTTGCTGACCATATGACGTTAGATTTTTTTACCCTGTGCAATAACATGATATAGACCCATTATTCACCCCCAGTGTTGGACACTTAATTGATAATCCTCTATTCTCCATTCATTTCTGTGTAGAGGGATGACAATGGCCATCTTCTATGTGGATGGTGTGTGGATGGTGGCAGGTCTGTGTTTGACTGTGGTGTGTGAAGGAGCTGTGAGCACATGCCTGAGTTCACTTAGGAGGCAGACAGTAATGTTATTATGCCCCATGGAGATTTGCTGTTGTTGCCCTCAGTAGGCAATATATACATGCTCATCATTGCTGAGGGGAGGAGTGTGGTTGATGTGCATATCCTCTTATACAACTGGGATGGACAGGTGGCAATGTTCCCACCTAACCTGTCTGATGCAGGCTGCCTATATCCATGGCATGTGTGTATGAGTTGTGCTTTATCCCTAATACAGGGTGAATTGTGTTGTTGCCTCTGAGTCTGACAACATATGTGGAGACACTGTTGTAATTGTCCTTGGTGGTGTGGATATGTCTGATTTGTAGTCATAGTCAGCCTTACAGGAAGTCACCTGTGAACTTACATGCTTGCTCAGATAGAGGTTGACTTGCTTCCAAGTTGTTGCCTGCACCTATGTGTCCCTGTACAGCCAATATAGCAACCTATTATGTGATTTGTGTATTGCTGCTTTCCACCAAAGGGGATTACTCTACCTTGGTGGAGGCTGGTTAAACTGGTCAGGTACTGCTGAGTCCATATAGCTACAGTGAATATAAAGTGTACACACCCCTGTTACAATGCCTGGTATTTGTGCAACTGAAACATGATACCACAATAAGTCATTTCAAAACAATTCCCACCTTTAATGTGATCTGTAGCCTGTACAATTCAATCGAAACCATAACAATCTGGTCTGTGAAAACATATGGAAATAATAATCAGTACAATAAGCCAGTTGAATGAGTGTGCACACCCTTAAACTGATATGTTGTGTATGTACCTTTTGAGATGGTTACAGCATTCATTCATCTTGGTTTGGACTCTAACATCATGACACATCTTCACTTGGCAATAGTTGCTCACCTTCCTAGAAACACCTTTGTTTGTTTGTCAATGGAATTGTACAGGTTAGGGATCACATTCAAGATGAGAAACATTATAAAATGATTTTCTGTGGTCTCATTGTCATACAGCACACAAACCTGGAATTCCAACAGGGGTGTGTACACTTGTGATATCCACTGTATATAGGTGTTGATATAGCTGTTAGTGGTAGGCATGGACACAGGGTCATAACACAGTTGGACACTTCTCCAATTACTACCTGATAATCATGCCTACTCTAGTACCCATATCAGTGTCAGGGCAATGCAACAACCAGTAGAGGTACACATTTATGTCTGTTGTATGCACTGACACTGATTTTGCACACATGTGCAACATGCACAACCTATGTACCTGACTGTTTGAAACCCGTTATTAGTTTTGTGCCTTCCAGCTGACATACGCATACATACTTGTGCTCAGCGGATACCTGGTATAATTTCTGTTCTATGTTAGTATGGCACACTGTATTTACAGTCCTGCTGCTCAATCATACTTCTCAATCTGTTACAGCAATACGGTTGGACAATGGTACACATAAATGGGTGACAAAAGGGACATCAGTATTGATAATGTATTAATATAGCTGCACCATACATTAGTAAGCTGATTGCACAGTAGGCTTTGACATCACTGTGATAACCTGGAAGATGTCCAACAGTCATAAGTAGGCTATTATGTTACATTATCATAGCTCAGACTTGCCAATAGTCTGGCTGACATAACACAGGTATATGTGTATGTGACTACAGATAGTCGCAAATGTGCTTATTCTCCAGCAGAACACTGTACAGTTGAATGTTATTAATTCAATATATCACATGCAGTTCAACACATGTCTGCAACAGTACTTTAATATGCACATGCCCTATATAAGTCTCTTAGATTTACAAGACAAACATGTATCATATTCATATTCACAGGTAAAATATGGATATGTACACCATCCCATTAACAGGCCTAGTAGTGGCACAGGCACAACTGTTTGACAGACACCCTAGCAGTTGTTATATGTGAGCTGTCCTATCCCAGGGTGAGTCAGGCTCCTGAGCTGTGATCCTACCTTGCAACCTCTTATATCATCACATCTGGATAAAACCTAAAATGATGGGAGGATAAATAGGGACAGACGTGAAATATTTCTGTTACAAACTTAGGAAGTTTGTAGAATAATACATTTTGCATTACCGTGAATATTCTTAAGGATGTGGAGTCATAAACTTGTGTGTTTGTCATTACTTGATGAATTCAATCCTTAGCTATTTGCCAGAAATGTACAGATTTCAGGAGGAACAGACAAAAAACTATGATGTGAAAATCTGGGAATTCTGTGAGGATCTGTAAAGTTGAGAGGTATGGCTGTGATCTCTCCCACTGCAGAGAGGGCCAGATGCTATGGCCATAGCAGCTGTTCAGTAGGACATTAGTACAGCAAGTCTTGTTGGGGACATATATTCTTCCAAATCATATTTCCCATTATTACAGACCAATTACTACATTCAATTACATGCTTACATGTTCCACTTACTTTTTTTCTTCTCTGTTCTGGTTTTTATTGTTTTGTTTCTTTTGTTATGTTTTCTTTCTTTCTCTCTCTCTCTCTCTCTCTCTGTGTACTACAGGGATAGAGCTGGTTTGAATAGGTGGCAACATGGCTTTTGTAGGTAATGCTCATGACCAGGTGATGGCCTGTGCACCAATTGGTGCTCCCCATTTGCTAATTGCATGCAGAGCAGCTGTGTAGTTCTTCCAATAGCCAATGTCATGGCAACACACTCCTATAACTGAGTACTCCATGTGGGTGTTGGCCCTTTCCCTTACCTGTGAGGAAGACATCCTAGAGGTGTGTGAGCTAATACCTCTTACAACAGGACTTGTGGAGACAAGCCAAATAAATGGTGGAGAAGGTTCAAGACTTAGGGGCAGAATGTGAGTATTGCTGTTATATGCTTGGAATATTGCTAGTTTAACAGGGTTTGTCTGGACATGCTACAGCTGCATGGGTTTCAGTCTGACAATGTTCTTTCTATGCATAGCTCTCATCTGTAGGGCTGCCCACATAATGGACACAGGGTAGCCTGTTATGTTTGGTCTGTTCCCCAGACAAGTATTGTCCTTGGAAAATCAGTAGCATACTCTGGCAATTGCAATCAGTAAATGCTTACATGCATTTGTTTTTCTGAATTTGTATCCCTCAGGAAAGATATGTTATAACAAACTCTGTAACATCAGCAACTTTCTTGGTGTATAACAGCAATATTTCAAGAATGGCCATGTATTTGGGACTCTGTTCACCAATTATGTCAGGCTTTGTCCAGATGTCATACAGTAGGAGGTTGATAGGTATAATGGTCTAACATTATTTAGTACTGTCATTCCTGCTGAGGGGAAAGGCTGGAAAACATGTTGGAATCTGTACATTCAAGAGGTTGATGTATGGAGAATGCTCTTAAATGTCCTTGTAACATATGTTATGCGGGGGAGAGTAACACATGTTTTAAAACTAGGCTGTTAGAACATATGAGACATATAACTGATAAGAAAAAATACAGTTCCATAGTTGTACATTTGAATAAATCTCACCATGGGGACAATAGTGGGTTCCAAGGTACTGTTGTGGAATAAGTCTGTTCCTCAGTTTTAAGAAACATTCATAAAAGGACAATTGTTATGTACAGAATCAATGTACTAATATTGAATGTGATACTTTATCCCTTAGGGGGTTAAATGACAAGTGTAATTGGAGGCTGTGTATTTAATTATGTAATTAAGTGTTAATTGCTTCTTGTGATTAAGGCAAGTATTTCCTGTAATCTTTTACTCCTTGAAGGCTTTGGCCAAGACATCAGAGCATAATAAACATGTGTGAATTACTGGCTGGTTGTATTTCTCTTTCCTGTGTTCAGTCATTTTAGTTGTTTTGCTAAGAGCTTGCTGTATGTCTGGCCATTGTGTATGGCCTATTATGATTTTGTAGTGTTCAATTATTTATTTGGATTGTGTGAGGGGGGGGGGGGCAGATGTGAGTGTCATGGGTCCTTTTCTATCCAACTGTACATGCTGCCCCAGTTATGGGTGGTCTATCAGCAGCATATGTTTGAATGGGCATTTTGAGACCTGCATGCATATATGTATATCTGTATATGTATATGAATATATATATATATATATATATATATATATATATATATATATATATATATATATACACACACATCTAGGACTATTGAACGAAAGTTCAATAGTCCGAATCCAAAATAACTGAACGCACTTTAATGAAAGTACTTTCACTGAAAAAGCACTTTTGTTAAAGTATGTTAGAAAAAAACAAAAACACTAAATCTTCTTTTATGCAGGGGGGCAAGCCCCCCTGCACTAATGTGGGGGCTGTGCCCCCCATACACCCCTACTTTTATATTCTCACTCTGAGGTCGCACTACAGTGGGGAAAAGGGAAATTTCCCTTAACCACACCGTAGTGCGACCGGCACAATGAGCATACTTATCCAAAAGTGCTGCTTCGGTGAACAGCACTTTCGGTTAAGTATGTTTGGTTATTTCTGCTTCAGCAGAAAGTGCTGTCGGGGTTCTGTATGGATCCCATATATATATATATATATATATATATATATATATATATATATATATATATATTTGTTTACACACACATATACACACACATATATATATATATATATATATATATATATATATATACACCTCAGTATTTATTGGTAATATAGCTATATATTGTGATACACATATATGTATCTCCATACATATCTCTCTTTGTGTATATGTTTCTTTTCATATATATTTATTTGTAGATACCAATCCTTCCTACTTCCACAGTGTCTCTTCCCTATTGTAAACTCACTGTAAAGAAGGGTATGTTTGAGAAAACATCCTAACACAATACATCTGAGGTGACTTACTGGTAAATTGCTGTGGCTATGGTGTGCCGGGTTCTGGGTTCGAGACCTGCAAAGGCTGTTTATTTTGTTGCTAGGCACTACACGGACTGTTGGATACAGAGTGATTAAGGCAGATTTGAGCAGCTTTAAGTGTGTTTGCATGGATTTGCCTGAAAGTAAGCAGTGCTAAAGTATGGTTAAACAAATAGGCACTTACACCATGTAGGCTTTGCTTACCAGTATGCAAATCTGCTTAGCGTTTACGTTTAAGCAATGCTTATACCTGCTAAGCATACCTTTCAGTTTCAGACTTCTATCTTTTAAAACATTTGTCCTAATGCATAACCTGTTGGCTATCTACTTTCTGTGTATCCTCTGTACAGATGTGCAGATGTCAGGTATTGCTAAGGCCATACCACTATGTAGGTGCCCACATAGTATTGTGCTGTGGGCCTGGACACTGCTGCAAGTTCCGACATATGGCACGTTCCTTAATGTGGGCCTTGCCCCTTTTCCTTGCCTGTGTGAGGGACATTACAGAGGTGGTGGGCTACAGATTCACATACAGTAGGTGGCAATACATCACAGGACAGGACATGTGGAGACAGCCAAACAATATGGGGGACATATACCCAGATTTGTGAACAGATTCTATGTCATCAGTGCTGTTATACAAATGGTAGACTGATAGATTGACAGGGTTTGTGTGGATATGCATTTAGTGAGTGACTTTACGACTGACAGTGATATGTCTCTGACATACCTCTCCACTGGCATGCTGTCCAAAGACTGGCCACATGTTTGCCTGTTATGTTTTGTCTGTTCCCCAGACAGTTGGTGTCCTTGTTAAATCAGTCATGGACTCTGAGGAATGCAGTCAGTAAATACTCACATCTATTGGTATTTCTGACGTCATATTCCTCATAAAGGATATGTTACAACAAACCCAATAACATCTGCAACTGTCTCAATGTATGACAGCAATATGTCCACTCCACCCCTGTGTTTGTGCCTTTGTCCCCAAATGATGTCAGACTTTGTCCACATGTCAATGAAGCTCAGACATATTTATTATCGTTATTTCCTGCCTTCATTCCTGCTACCATCACAGTGATGTAGTGGACCCAGAGACATGTCAGGGAAGAGGCCATAGATATGAGTCCTGACCCTGTACATTCTGAGGTGAACTGTACATGTGAGAGGCCAGTGTATGTCTGGCCATTGTTAGCAGACTGTCATAGGTGTGTACACATGTCATGTTTACATGTTATTTGGGCTGTGTATGGAGGGGGTGAATGTAAGTGTTATGGCTCCTTCTTTATCTGACTGTGCATGTTGCTCCAGTTTCTGCTGATCTATTGGCTGCATGTGTTTGTAGGGGCAGACTGAGACATGTCCTGTACCAAGGTCAGGATACAGACTACACTGAGAATTGGGACTGTATATGTCGATCTAGTGTGTGAGTGGCAAACAATGATGTATTTGTTCACACAGTCCATATACTCTACTGTTCACATGACTTACCCATATGTGACAGTTACTGTGGTGATATTGGTTGTGTGTATGAACTATCACACTGGTGTCTGTTTGTCAGTGCTGTTACATCCCTGTAGTGTCTGATATATTTCAAATATATGTGTAATTACCCATAGCAGATTCCCTAATTCAATTACTTGTGATATTTCACTATATATATATATATATATATATATATATATATATATATATATATATATATATATATATATATATATATATATATGTATATGTTAGAGCACACATGATGGTGTTACTACAGCAACTGTGTTAGCTTATCTATGCCAGTACTTCAGATACATCTCCATTTTCATGGTTTCCACCCATCACTTTGTCAGCCTTGGTCAAGATTCATTGCAATTGTCTGCAAACATTGTCAGCCAGAGTCCCTTCATGTAGGAATGGACTTCAGAGAAGTTGATAACAAACATGAGGACCCAGGACAGAACCCTGTGGGACTCCACTTATGACTGCTCAGCAGCCTGACTTGGAGTCAGCTATTTCCACACTGTGAGTCCTATCTGTAACCCATTTTGCAACCCACCTAGTGATATAGGGGTTGATGCCTAGCTTAGTGAGTTTTTGCATGATGCCTGAATGGGAAATGTAATCAAAGGCCTTGGCCAGATCAAGGTAGGCTGTATGTGCCACGTTGCCTTCATCCACAGCTCAAGGGACTGACTCCAAGAAGTTGACCAGGTTGATAGAGCAGGTATGACCTATCCTTCATAAAAGTAAACTGTGTGGGATCCTGAGTCTGTGGATTCCCGTGCCCCTGTTTATTAGGTGCATGATGATGCATTCCATAGCTTTGCATAACAGACTTGTCAGGCATTTGGCGCAGTATATCCCAGGGTCTGTAGTCACACCTCGTTTGTGGAGAGGGGTGACTGTAGCAGTGCACAATTCAGTAGGGACAAAGCCTAAGGTGAGGCTGTGCTTGAACAGGGCAGACAGGTGAGGTGCCAGGACAGTCTGTAGTTCATGTAGAACACAGCCATGGATATTGTCAGGTTCCATAGCAGCTGTATTCTTGGCCTTGGACAGTGGCGTTTTAACCTGTGCAGCAGTAATACTGGGTACCTGCCAGTGTACTGGAATTGTGATTGGTCCTTTTGGGGGGAGGGGTAAAGCTTGCACTCAATATGTCAGCCAGTATATTGGCAATATTTGTTGGCTCAGTCTAGGAGGTATCATTGTCTAGTAGCTCAGAGCAAATCTTGGTATTGCCATGGAAATGCTTTACATAACTGTATGATGCCTTGTGGTTGTCTTTACTATGTGCCCCAATTCTGTTTTCACAGCTATCTTTGTAATATTTGATGAGGGATCTCAGCTTTTAATTGAGGCTGATAAGGGTTTTTTCCAGTCTTGGGACTTCACCTTATTCTGTATCAGTTTCCTCCTTCTGTTGTACAGTTTCTTTGTGGGTGGGGACCACCAAATTGGCTTCCTTTTTTGGAGGTGAGAGTCTTGGTTCTATTGGGTATGGCAGTATCCATGCATTTATGTATGTGATCATAGTGAATTGTTGTTTGATTCAGCAGTCAGGCAACTAGTCTCCATTTGCATGGCTGCCGTGAGGTTACCCACCTCTGTTTTTATGAGGCCATAGTTAGCTTTGGAAAGGCTTTTCATGGTGGTTACCTGTGCAGGGGGGCTGGAAGCTCTTTGGATTTCCAAAGGTGATTATTTTGTGGTCAGATATAACAACACCTGCAGGATCTGTCATGCATAATGTTGGTCTACCACTCTGGAGGTGTGTGCATCCTTTATGAATATGGAAATACCACCACCTGTGGTGCTTCAGACAAAGTTCTGCAACCAAAAGGTGTGGAATGAGTTATATGATGGTTGTGTAGGGATGCTTCCTGCTGCCTTTAACCAGGTCTCTGTTACAGCACAGATGTCATTGTTCCCCATTTTAAGGAATACTTCCACTGAGTGCATTTTCAGATTTAAATTTCTAGGGTGCAGCAGCATGACCCTCAGATTGCATGGGTTTGTAGCTGTAATATATTTCTGTATATTTCTGTATACACACACACACACATATATATATATATATATATATATATATATATATATATATATATATATATATATATATATATACACGTGTATATTGTTGTGTGTGTGTGTGTGTGTGTGTGTGTGTGTGTGTGTGTGTGTGTGTGTGTGTGTGTGTGTGTGTGTGTGTGTGTGTGTGTGTGTGTGTGTGTATGTATATATGTAGATATACATTTAGATATCTCTCTCTCTCTCTGTATATATATATATATATATATATATATATATATATTATGTACAGATTTGTCCACATACTTGCATCTTCATACATATATACATGTATATATATAGAGAACTTGACTGATTCTACAGACTCCTTTCCCTACTGTTGAATGACTGTACTAACTGATATGTTTGGAAAATCATCGCTATTTTATTGAACTCAGATGGTGTAATGGCACATTGCTTTGATTGTAGTTTACAGACCCCTAGGATGAAGACTTGGCAGGACTTACTGTTTTGTTGCAAGGCAGAACAGTTGCTGCTGGGGAGGAAGGGATAAGGGCAATAATTAAAAGATATCCCTAGTTTGGGCCCCATGACCTCCATTTTGACAACCTTTGGACAGATTTCACCAGGCAAATAAAAATAAGATGTAGTAGAAGGGAAATTGGGCCTCCACAAGTGAAAATATTCTATAGTAAAAAACTGGTATGCACCAAACCATGGCAGATAAAACCATAAAAACTTCATTCACAGACAAATAAATAAAAGGTGAGTGCTTTCGCAGCCAAAAGCTGCTTCATCAGACAGTAAGTAAAATCATGCACTAACTTTTAAATACATCCTATCCAATGGTATTCACATTCCACTTAATTACATAACAATTTAATTATTCAATCACCTTTGCTTAAAGGGCAATATAGCATTATAAAAACATCAAGTAATTCCATATATAAAAAAATTCCATACATAAAAAGTTTGATATATAAAATATATAAAAAAACACATACACCTACTTAAAGGTCTGTTCATTAATACAGGTTTGATAGACATCTTGTCATTCAGTACCTTTCTCATAGTTACACGCATCCGAATTATCCATCCTAAGTATTTTGTCTCAACCTTATTTCTAGCAGAACCCACCCTGTTACCCTAATGTACCAATTCAATAACCATAAACCTGAAGCTATCTGATATGTCTGTTTCTATTATATATTTTGCTAATGCATTAGTGTCAGCTCTCCTCTGTATATCATAAACATGCTCTTTTATTCAATCTCATAGTTTCCTAGTTGTCATACCTATATAAAATGATTTACATGAAATACAATATGCTAAATATACTAAGTTGGTACTATTGCAGTCAGCAAGCAGTTTAAAGGATACAATCTTCCCAGTGTTTGGGTGCTGGATGATCCCATTACTATCCAATAAGTGACAGTAATTACATTTCTTACAAGAGGTAGTACCATAACTAGCTATAGGTGATGTATTCTTATATCTAGGATCACATAGTAGTCTCTTTAAGCATTTCTTATATGTGTATCTGGGGTTTTCTCCCACTAATGCCTTTACTTGTTCATCTACACATAAAATATTCCAATTCCTGTCTAGGATCTCTTGTAGAAGTTTTATATTACTGGAATACGTCATAAGGATTCTCATACCCTTATTAGTATTAAACTTCTGTTGATCATTATTATTATTAGATTCTGAACAGTAGGGTTTACCTTCATTTTCTATAGATCCTATCACTGCGAAAGTTATAGGTTTAATTTCTCTTGGACAGATTTGTTGCAGTAAGAGGTTCAGAGTGTGGATCTGTTGTCCGACTGCACTATATATATATATATATATATATATATATATATATATATATATATATATATATATATATATATATATATATATATGTTTACTATTGTTTATTCAAACGGAAAAATATTTTCCGTTCAAATAAACGCATAGTAATACCAAAAGTAAAAATAACTAACGTTAACAATGTCGAATCAAATAAATAATTATAAAAAACGGTCCGGTCCACATGCGAATACACTTTATTAGGAGACAAAACAACAAACCATATTTTAAAAAAAACATATTTAGTGCTTTCATCGCTGCTAAGGAGACTTCTTCAGAATACAATTAATTCCATTGCCTAAACTCTATATAAATTGTGTTACATCTAGAAGTCATGAGTTGTTCCACCAATCCATATTCAATATAATAAATTAGTCATTAACATTTAAAGTACTACATTAAAAACTCATTATAAATAACTACTGTTTGTTGAATGAATAGATAAAAAAATAATAAAATGAAAACACATATCATATTTCTATGAAATATTCTAAAACATATGTGCAATATTTGATAAGATACAATTTATATGATCATATTAGTGTTCTCAATTAACATGGGGGTTATAGATATAGTTTCATTCAATCCTGGGGGGAACATTGCTGCCAACTTCAACTGCCATTTTGTCTCTTTCTTTTATAACAGATTCTTCCAATCTCCCCCTCTAGGGTTCATACAGATTTTATCTAAAATACTAAATAAAAATTTTGTGAATGAGGAACAAGTAAGAGAATGTTTGTAAATGGCATTACTTAACTTTTCATAGGTTCATAGGTTCATAGGTTGATACTAGGCTATCTGCCCTAGGACATTTACAAGCCTAGCCAGAGTGTGTTTGGCTTTCACCACCGTTTTAGATTTGTAGACTGTGCCTATGAATAGTAGGTCACAGAGTATAGTCCCTATACGGTTATTGTGCTTTTTGTTTTTTATATAGTTTGTATGCTCATAAATTCTCACTTTCAAGGAACGCTCCTTCATACCCACATAGAAGTTTGTGCATGATTCATACACTGCTAGGTATACAACCTTGTTGGTGCTACAATTCCCTTTCTTCAAGGACACCATACTTTGTAAACAATTTTTTAATCTCAAGGAAGTTTCTTTCATAATGTATGGGCATTGACTGCAGTTTCCATAAGCCCTGGTACCCTGAATAGAAGTGTCATCTCTATCCAGTTTTTGTTCCAATAATCTTTTAAAATTTGGTGCTGTTTTAGTTACAGAATTTGGCTTCCTTTCTAAGTTCTCTAACACCTCACTATTGATTCTAAAAATATTCCAATTTTGTATTAAGGCTTTTTGAATACTACCAATGTGATGATTATACTGTAACACACAAGCTTTATTGTAACTTTTGTTTAATAAAGAATTCAATTCTTTGTTCAATCCACTGCCCATGAGTGGCTTGTAATAGGTACCCCACTTAACATGCACTTCCCCAATGATTTCATCTATATAAAATCTAGGGTATCCTCTTTCATAAAACATATCAGCAATTATATCCAATTCAGCGCGGACATCTTTAAAATGTGATGTCATCCGAGCTACTCTTATTGCCTGTCCCTTGATAATGCTCTTTTTTTGTTTCAAGGGGTGGTTACTATTGAAGTGCAAATAAGCATTACAAAAGGTATCCTTCCTGAATACTCTAGATATAAAACCATTTGTGTCATGCATGATGAGGGTATCTAGATAATTTATACTCTCCTTATTAAAATTATATGTAAAATTTAAAAAATGGGTGGAATTATTTAAATAGTCAATAAATTCTTCTATCTTGGTGACTGTTCCACTATATCTATAACTCCCATGTTAATTGAGAAGGCTAATATGATCACATAAATTGTATGTTATCAAATATTGCACATATGTTTTAGAATATTTCATAGAAATGTGATTTAATCCCCGGGATCCATGAAGCTTGGCATAAGGACGGCTTTAGCCTTGCGCCGAGCGTCCTACTCAGAGATGGTGCAGCAGCACCATATGATTATTTATGAGGGTGCACTGTCGCACCCTCAACGTGCACAGGAAATGTGTGCGAGTGCAGGGGGAGTGTTTAACTGCTTTACAGAGGCTTAAACATGCCCCCACAGTTTCACAACCTGCATTGCTTACTATTATATTAAAGCCTGCCTCTAATAGTAAGCAATATGTCAGTGTCCGTGGATACAGAAATGTATGCAAAGCATACAAGAGTGTCCACAAACACTGAAATAAAATCAAAAGTGTTCCCTATGTTACTGTTGTATCTCTTCATTATTGAAAGTGTAAGCAAAGCGCAGTGTGTCTGCACGTCGCTGCCCTTTGCTTAGCGTAGCTTATACGTCAAAATCATCCAAATAGAAAAACACATGTGGAATCAACGTTAACGTCAATAGTGTAGTGGTCAGAGCATTCGCATCACGAACAGGCCTTCCCGGTTTGAGTCCTACTGCAGCACATATCATTTTCCATGTGGAATGTGTATATGAACATATTTTAACATCCTTTTGCTGTATAACCTACATAATAACATGGAAATGTGAACTGGAGTACTGCATTAAACGTTTACATAATTTAATTAATTAAAGTGTTGGTGTCATAATGAATAAGGCACTAGTAAGCAGGTTTAAGTATAAATAAGCAGTAATAAGTATATATAAGCACCAGTAAGCGTGTTTATGTGCATTGCCTACACAGATTAAGCAAAGTAGAAGCTAACTGAGTGTAAGAAACTGTAACCAGAGTTTAGCATTGCTTAGCTCCACACAAACCCGCGCACACCAGCTCACAACTGCTTTAAAGTGCCTTAATCACTCTGTACCCAACGTCCTGTGTTCTACCCAGCAACAAAATCAACAGCCTCTGCAAGGTTAGAACTCAGGACCCTGTACATCACAGTATTTAACCACTAAGCCATCATAGCAATACATATAAAGGAGGTATCAGCAAACTAAACCTTACAACAGGAAAATCAAATCAAGCATGAACTGAATATATGTGCAGTGTGACTTTCTATAACACACCACAGACCATAAAAATGTGAATTGGAGTACTGCAGTTAACATAGAGTTGGGATGTCATCGTAATAAAGGTTTGAAATCCCCAGGACCCCATACAGTGTATGTACACATGAATCACAGATACCAGACACATATATAACCTGTAATGAATAATAAATCGGTGCCAAAAGGCAAATATAATGCTAGATAACCAATAAGCAATGTTAACCTCATCACAGCCCAACTTAGTAAGTGTAAGCAATGTGTAGGGAAACCAATACAATCTTCCCACAGGTATACCTCTTTAAGCAGTGCCAACCTGAAGTAAGCAGGTGTGCCCATAGCTTAGCCTTTTCCAAACTGGCCAATTACGGAAAAGTGCGGAAATCCTGACCTACTTAAACCAAAGAGGTGGGAATACGGCTCATAACTGGTTGTAGCATCCCCGTGCAGGCAGAATGGCTGGAGTGGGAGAAGGCACTTACTTTAGAGTGCAGCACTGGGACATCCAGGTGCCCAAATTTATGGTATGGCTCTTGGTAAAGCACCATGACAGGAGACTACTGCAGGGCCAGTACCAGGGCTCGCACTACAAAATGGAGGCCTGGGACAGTCTCGGCCGTGACCTCACTAGTGCTACAGGTATCCCCCGGACTGGTGAGCTGGTCAGGCACCACTATGCAGACCTGAAGCGGCAGAGGGGGGATGTCCTGGAACAGTGGATCCAGGAAGCAAGGCAGATGCAGAATGCCCCAGATCTACGTACTCCTTCCACTAAGTAGTTAATAATTGCCTAACTTGTGTATACTGTGGATAGGTATGGCTAAATATCACTGTATTTCTCTGACAACTGCAGATGAGCATGCTGCAAACCAGCAAGCCTGTGATGCTAGGCTGCAAAGGATGCATTGCGAGGCAGGTTAGTAAATAGCCTGCATGTACTGTCATAATAAATAAATGTAAGAGCCTCAAAAGGGTTGTACCAGTATACAGAATTGTGTAATATGCTGCGAATAAAGGTATAACCCCTGCATTGCTTCTGTTTACTCTGCAGTCATATGTTGTTGTACTGTTGCAGTTATTAAATAGTACCGTTGTAGTAAGCAGTATTACCCACACTTTGGTATGCAGATAAAATGTGTATGAAGTTCTGTACAACAATGTTGGAAGTGCAGACAGGTCAGTCATATTAGACAGAAAACATTGCAAAGCTTCACAGCAATTGCCTGATAGCATAGTGTACAGTGATCTTAACTGTAATGCTATTGTCACACACAGCAAGGCTTTTAATCCCAGGAGTGCTAGTAAGTTGCATGCATAATCATTCCACACAACTGTATAGACTTGGTTAGAATGTTCAGAGAGAAAGCTGTATGCATATTAACACTTAACAACTGTACAGATTTTGCTAGAATGCTCAAATAGAAATAGGTATGCATATTCATACCCCTCAACTGTTCCAATCTGCCCAGTATGTCCAGATAAATGGCCCACATCACCTGCCTTTTGCCCTGCTCCCATGACAAATTAGTGTGATGATCCAAGAAATGTAGGCAGCTGTTAATGACATATAACTGATAGTCAGACATGTACATAGTCAGAGACTGTACATGCAAACAAACCTGTCATCCCAGCATCTCACCCAAAGTGTATGAGAGCAATCTCAAAACATGTTGCATTAACACCTGCATCTTGTCAAGCCTGTATGTAAGACACAGGTCCTGTACATATTAATCTACAAACATACCATTGTACAATATAAGGCCACTGGGTAGTGTAATAATACATGTAAGGGACAGACCACTGCAGTGACTATGAATTTTGTGAAAACTACAGGGATTTATTAGTTGTTAATTGGACACTATCTCTCACCCCTAACATATGTGCAAAAATAACCGATTTACACAACTCATTCGGTATGTCTACACTCCTAACCTTTGTTGGGACATATGTCCTACTGGTTTATAAATATTCACATCTGTTTCTATGCATGTGCCATGTTAAAATACTTCCATATTGGTGGCCTGTTGCCATCAATGAAACCTGCATGTTGTTGTAATGGCCACTGTTGTCCCATATATGCATGTGTTCTGCCTGCTCTGCAACTATTTTATATCTGGTGCCTTGGGTAATGAGAATATCTATGCATGCTGTCATAACTAATGAATGCTGTTGACTATTACTAACCCATATCTGCCTTAAACATGCTACAACATAGCTTGTATGGGAAGGCCGGTCCCAGCAGACCCACCTGTCCCACCTCAGCTGGCCATGGCACCAGGCACCAGCACATCTGGGGCCCAGCCTGGGACCTCCTTGTCCGTTGACCCTGCACCACCTTCGGGTGGAACCACCACAGGAGATGGGGCTCACTGGGAGCAGGAGCGGACAAGAACCTGTCACCCTTGGTAAGGTCCGGGCCGTGGTGCATAGGGAGCTCGACAGGGAGATTCGAGACCATCTACACCAGCTTGAGGGCTGAGTGGTGCAACTAGAGGGTGAGCCTGCCCCTCCTACACAGCCCCTAGCACAGCCACCTTCTGGGCTGTGAAGGTGCAATGGTGCCTGCCCATGGGTGGGGACCTCAGTCCCACTGTATCCATTTGTGGGCTCATGGGCTTGCAACTTCCAAATACCCCTCAACGTCCAAAGTATTTCCCCCCACATGTGTCATATACCACCCCTGTACGTGTCTTGTATGTCTTGTCTGTCATCCTACCCAACCTATCCTCCCTGATCATACCTAATCTCCTTCCTCAACATCCCACTCTCACCTAAAAATAAAAGAAAAAGAGGGCAATCTGTTCCCGCAAAAAAGCACGCCCCATACATAGCTGTCCATTTCTCACACATGTCCACCGGACACATGTAAACGTTTCTAATTGGAATCACAACATACTATTGTTGTCCTCACCCCTCTCTCAGGGGTTTGAGTGTCCAAATGTACTTCCAAATTCATTGCATATGCACAGCCGTTGCTGTAGAAGAAATGGGCAGCTACGGGCCTTCCCTATACCCTTCCTGCACATCCCTAGCTACCTTGCCTACTGTCCTTCCCTCTTTGTGCCCCTTTTTTACCACTTTCCTATCACCCCTTTTTTCATTTCTTTTAAAGAAATTAGTGTGGGGGTAAGCAGGAGTAAGCACTTGTAAGCAGCAGTGAGCGGGTTTCAGCCTGTTTGCTCGGGGGTAAGCACTGCCTACACAGGTTAAGCAATCAAGAAGGTAAATGAGTGTAAGGAACTATAACCAAAAGTTATCACTCCTTACCATCGAGCAAACCCATGCGCACCTGCTTACAACTGCTTAAAAGTGCCTTATCCACTCTGTATCCAATGGCCCTTGTCCTGCCCAGCAACAAAATAAACTGCCCCTGCAAGGCTTGAACACAGGATTCTGCATACCACAGCCAATGTGATTTACCACTACGCTATGGCAGACGTGAGCCAATATGATGTTACCTCAAATATAGCATCCCACATAGTCATACCACAGTACAGGAAATGCATTTACATATCTACATGTATGTGTATGTATGTAGATACAAATGTACAGATATATATATTATATATATATGCATAAATATATGTAAGTAAGAATGAACGGTTTGACAAAATAAGCATGTAAAACATTATCAAAAGGAAAACACTGGTAACCGTTGTATCCCTGTAGCACTTTAGGTTATATCAAGACTTGGACAGAAAGATGTGTCATTAATAAAAGCAACCATTAAAACACTGTCTCACGGGTGGTAGGACAAGAGCATTTGCATCAAAATGCCCACCCTGGGTCATCTGTACCACAGAACAGGGGAATGAGGATGGGCAGAGGGCTGACTAAAACACTGCTTCTCGAAATACTGATGGATTACCACCAGTAGGAGCAACAGTGTTGACCCACTAAGTCTAATCTTGAAACAAAGACATGTTTGTCCCAGGTGGGACAACCCAAAAACTGGAAATACTGTCTTAGTGGTAACTCATTTCACCAATGTGTGTGGACTAAAAGGTTGGGATGTCTGAGGATGCTTGGAGTAAGTCAACCTATGGGATGGGTCCAGAGGAGTATGGAGTGGCCAATGTGTAATGGTGTGGTTACACTATGTTTCCAACTAAAGAATGGATGACTGCTGTGTCACTGAAGTGTAGGGGTGGGTGTTTGGGGAGCTTTGAACCATGGGTAATTAATTATGCATTGAGGCTTACCTGGGTTGGATATACATTTAACCCTTAGGTGTAAGCTATACAAGAAGTAGTAAGCGTGTTTAAGTGAGTTTGCACGGGAGCAAGCATCGCCTACACAGATGAAGCAAAGTAGATGCTAACTGAATATAAGGAAGTATAACCAGGGGTTAACAGTGCTTACCGTCATGCAAACCCGTGCATACCCGCTCACAACTGCTTAAAAGTGCCTTAATCACTCCGTATCCAATGGTCTTTGTTCTGCCTAGCAACAAAATAAACAGCTTCTGCTAGGCTCAAAGCCAGGACCCTGCACTTGATAGCCAAAGTGATTTACCACTAAGCCATGACAGATACAAAGATATTTTATGTTTTCAGAAACATATCATCCAGTCCAGTCATGCAACAGTACAGAGAATGTATACCAACATCTAGGTGTATGTGTGTGTAAATTTATTAATATCTAAACAGATACAACATATCTAGCTATGTAGATATATATATATATATATATATATATATATATATATATATATATATATATATATAGTAATTTCTAAAGCTATAGGCATATATATTAATATATATGCACATATATATACATGCATATGCCTAAATTGACACATATGTGTTTACACCTGTAAGTCTACGTATACACATCACATTAGATATGTGTACGCAGATATGTATCTATGTAGGTATATATGGACATAGTCATATATACGTTATCAGATATATATATATCTATATAGGTATATATGGCCATACATCTGTACATAGCAATGGCAGATTAACAAATACACATATGTCCACATACGCCGTTATTGGGGTTGAGAGGCCCCTCACACTATACATTTTGTACGGATAGGCATCCCCCCACAGCCAAACACATGCGCCCTGCAATACACTACCAAGTACAGTCTGCATCCCATAGGACATGTACTATGTGGAAGCTATCAACATCTTCAGGATACAGATACACAGACACAGATATGCAGATACAGATATACACACACATATATATACATATATATATATATATATATATATATATATATATATATATATATATGTGACTACACATACACACGCAGACATATGTACAGGAAGATACATATATAGGAGGTGCACACAATATGGAATGGCCACTATGCCTACTGTTAATATCTGAACAACTGGACACTGTATGGGCCACACTAAGCAAGGTGCTGTTGTTACAGGATAGTCTGCAACATACCCTTAGTCAGAGAATTGAGGTTAGACACAAAAATGCTATACAATTGTCAATCATTGCCTGCAACATATACCCATAGAAAGACCATAGGAAAGACACCACACACAGGTTTGCAGAAATGGGAATCCTTTAATTGTGTACTATAACAGTTCTATATGCCATGTCATATAGCTGCTCAGATATTGACAACCATATAAACAGAGTACTACAATTGTGAAACTGTTCATCTACTACAGTAGTCTGGAAAGGTTCATAACTCTTGCTGTCCAGGCCAATCCCTTCAAATTGTACAATAGTGAAGACAGACTGGCCCACAGGATACCAAACAATCAACAGATTGTACTGCAGGTGTGTAGTTCAGCAGCCTCTATCTACACTCTGTACAAACTCAGTAGGAGGGAGGTAAAGATGTTTTGTGGTCTAATGGGTTGCAACTGGTACTTAACAAGGCATAACTGACACCATGCAGTATGCAGTGGCATGCATCTGTAATCCTAGTTACTTAGGAGGCTGAGGCTGTTGGATTTCTTGAGTTCAGGAGTTCTAGCCTGCTGTGCTCTACGTTGAACAGGTGTCCACACTAAGTTCTGCATCAATATGGTGATTGTAAGGAAGCCTATAAAACAATCATGAGCACACCGGCAAACAGGACAGTCTGTATGTCAGGGGGCAGTAGGCTTGCAGTATCCCAATTCATGTAAGTAATGTCACTATAGGTGAAGTATACGGTACTGTACATCCAGTTACCTTGTGGCAGCTCACCCCTGCTACCACCACATTTAGCAACATCCTAGGTCATTTATGGTGCTCCCCACCTACACACAATAATACAGGCCCATATACCACTGTTACATACACTGGCCTCTGGAGTGCATATGGGCACACATGTATTGTGTAGGTGATGCCAACACATATATGGCCCCAGCCCCACTGTATGTGTGGGGGATACAACAGCAGTGTACTAATGGCAGCAATGGCAGTGTGATATACTCACAGCCCACTACAGAACAACCCCCAACAGCATGACATATGTGCAAAGCTTGGTATGTAGATGGAGGACAGAGGCTGGAACACAGGCACATATGTGGAACACTGTTGCTATACACTAAGCAAGGTGCTGGTGTTACAGGATAGTCTGCAACATACCCTTAGTCAGAGAATTGAGGTTAGACACACAAATTGATGTAGCCATGTACTGATAGCATGGAACGCACACACTGCCAGTGTAATATCTGACACAGGACCTGTGTGGTGGACGGACAACACATGATAGGCATACCTCTGTCCATCAAGAGGATAGGCCCACAGTAGTGAGCTGTGCAGACAGACTGCATTCCAAGGTACACTAGTATGTACATACACACACCCTGTAACACCGGTACTATGCAAAGCATAATACAACTCTACTCACAGACTGTGTGTAGTTCCTGCTCCTCCTACAAATATGTGGCCGCTCTGAGTGTGCAGGTTCTCCTGTAAGAGGTATTGCTACCTGCTGTCTGTAACACTGATGCCCACGAACAGGAAGGATGTCCATCACACAGGATGTGTAAAGGGACCACACCCACATGCTGTAGGGATTTATAGTGGGTGGTTGCCATGACAGTGATAATTGGAAGTAGTACACATGTGTAAACATATATATATATATATATATATATATATATATATATATATATATATATATGGCAATCTGGATAAGTCTATGTACATATATTTCCACCACATGTCCTGGACTTGGTGTGTAGCCCTACCCCAGCCCCTATAGTCCCAAAGTTGTAAGTGCAAGGGGATGTCAGGTATGTATAGCAGATACATTACTAGACTATTGCTACTGTCATTGGGATTGTCTTCACAGACATGGTGTGTGTGGAAGGTGACAACTGCTCATAACGTGTGCCATTGCCTGGTGACAGACATCCTAAGGAACTCATTGTAGAGTACCACCGCTAGCATGCAATATGTGGAATGTTGGACACACCCTGTACAGTCCAGAAGTTTACACGTAATCCCTTATTGCACAGCATGTGTACTAGGCCTGACGTTATGGATGTAAACAATCATGTAAATGGGTAGAAAACAAAACATGTATACATTTGCCACCATAGGTTTTGGATTCACAAACTCCTGTGTGGCCTGACACATAATGAATGCTGGCACAGGAGTGCCATGGACACATACTACCCACTAGATATTGACATACATCTGTACAGCATCCCACTGCTCTGTCTGACATACATGACCTTTAAGGTAGGCCCGGCAGCAGTACATCTGGCATGTATTTGCACATGACATCTCACTGGGTAAGTACACTACGCAGCTAGGCATGTCACACTGCACTGTGCAGGCTACATGCAGACTGGCTCAACACTGGCCTACATCTCCTATGGGGGAATGCACATGTACCTGCATATATAGGAGGCTCAACAGCCATGTCACAGCACAGGGTAAGATACACCTGCATGACAGTGCATAACCACAACCAATGTGAACACAGCCACAGCCACACATGGTAAGCTAGCATAACATTACAGTATATGGACTATCTGTTTGACACCATCCTCATATGTGTCACTCAAAGAATGCCCTATATATACTGGGCTGCTACACAGTTTGGTCTGATGGCTGTCTGTGGTATGGGACATGTGTATGTATGGCCATACAAACATGTATGGCAAAACGGTACCATACAGTGGGGCAGTATGTAACATCACATGGAAGGGGAGCTAGAACAATTACATCCACCACAGTCTGTACACAGGCTAAAGTACATATCAGCAATACACACACTGCCGACATTCACCATCACTACATAGAGACCTCAGTACTGTACTAACATCCACAGATTGTCCAGGTTATGTCATGTAATATGACCCCTACTGTACATGACATGTGTAGCAGTCTGATATATCACTGCCTTGTCAGCAGAGATGATAACACTATTTATGGTGTAAAGCACATATGCACCACTTCATGCACATCATCTGTACAACGGTTGACAGTGGTGTGTCTGACAATCACATACACAGGGCCAGTATAGACATGTTGCTGTGATAACCTCATACATTTACCATTGTAATGGGGTTTGTTGCAACATATGTCCTATGAGGGATATGGAGTCAATAACTGTCACGGCCTTCACCTTCTACAGACTGCAATCCTCACATGACCTTCTACATTCCACAGATAGATGCACCATGGCTAACACATGAAGCCAAAGGCACAACATTGCCCAGACTGCAGATGACCCTGCAGATAGGGATTCATCATATACATGGAACTGACATGGCAGGTATTGTGACATGTACAACAGGCGTATCCAGACAAATACTGTTAAACCATCATTACTCCAAATGCAGTATGGCAGCACTTACAGTCTGTAGTCAGGTCAGGCACATCCCCCTCCTGTTTTTTGGCCTCTTTCCACAGTGTATTTTGTTAGAGGTAAATCATCAATCCGTCTGTGATGCTGTTTGCCCCAAACAACAGATCTAGTTCCTGCTCACAGTGAGTGAAATGGGCCAACACCGCCATGATGTTCCTAGGTATTGGAGTGTGTTTCCAAGCAATTGGCTATGGGAATGTTACCACAGCTGTTCCACATGCAATTAGCTATGGGAGGGCTGCAATTCATGCAGAGGCCATCAGCTGATCATGAACATCATTTGAAATACACATGCTGCTGCCTAAGCATAGCAGATGTGCATCTCCACATCCACCAGAGAGGGAGTGGGGGAAGCACACAGAGGTGAATACATGTCAGGGAGTGGTGGATGAGTAAAACAGAAGCATGTTTGTGTCACACTTACCAGCACAGGATATCAAACCCCCAACAACTATGTAGTGCAATCACAGTGTGATGAAGTTATTGGATGTGCCACATAGGTTACCTGCAGTGGTGCACTCAGAACATATGTGTGATGGTGAGTGACATCTGCAACAGGATACGGTAGATATATGGCACGTGATGTACATGTGCCTGTCTGCATGAACAGGTGCCAGCATCAACACAGGCACATTCACACAGGGATGCACACACATTGACACACTTGGCAGGGCCAGGAGTGCAATGCATCACTAGTGGGATTGCCACACCACATCAATGTGCAAGTATAACATGCACCTCACGGGCCATATGGAAGTCGTATGGGCCAGGAGTATGAGGAGGTGACAGACATCAGACAGCATGCTTCAGTATGCCCTGGGGGGTTGTAGTGAGTGTGGATGTGGACATACACACCATACAACACACACATAAACACACAGGGTGCCAGTTCTGACATGCATGGATGCATGTCTGCACGGGTGTGTGGTGGTTATCCATGCCAGCAGGCTATACAAGCGTAGGTGATGGGTATACCTTGGCATCAGGCCGCATGACAATGGTCTGCATTGTGGGCCAGGCCTGTAGTTTATGCATTTGTCCATACAGGTGGTATTGCATCCCCCATCCAGTCACCTGGGTGACTATTGTGTATGGCCAATGCTGTGCATCACTTGCCATGTATGTGTTCCTTAGTCTGTGACATGGATGGTGTCTGGGATGTGCACACCTCCCACATGCATGTACAGTGACATGTGGAACTGTACCTGGGGTGTCTGGCCCATGTTGTGAACACAGTTTTTCATCAGATGTGCCAGGCTTGGCCACCCGTGGCAGGAACTGGTAATGGGCATCAGGTTTAGCCTGCACCTACATTGATAGCATGCTAACAGCATTCCCTGATGCCAGTTGCATCTGTCCATACAGGGCATGGTGTCACACATGGTATGCCCATTGTGAGTCACATGTGAAGGCACCAAAGGTGGTGCAGGTGTCCATTGGGGAACAAGGTGGTGGTGCACTGTCTGCATGTATGTGCATATTGGACAGATGGGTAGGGTGACATGGCCTCTGTAGCCCACTGCTATCACTGCATAGTTCCTTTCAGTGGCCAATATGCAGGGTACTACCCACATATTGGCTGTTGCCTAGGCATGTGTGTGCGTATGACACATGGGTTGAGTGTGTGCTCTGGGTAATAGTAGGGTTGCTAACTGTAATTGGCTGGCCTTGATGCCACATGTATGGGTATGGCTTTGCACCCCAGCCTCTTAGCTAATTTACATTTGTTATCCCTGTATGGTTGACATTAGGGCCACCATAAAAGTGATGAGCAAAACACCCTCCACATTGCCCACAGGTGTCACACACTCACACCCACCTCTACACAGGATATGAGTTACAAACACACACACACACACACACACACACACACACACACACACACACACACACACACACACACATCATGCCTGGGAGTAGAACCCCCTACTTAACTAGTATATTACACTACAGCACTAAGCAGTTATAGTATGCACCATGGACATTACTGGAGTACTTCTTCCCCAAAGGTGCATTTCAAGATGAATGACATCAGCTGGACTACCAAAGAAGGGCGTTTTATCTGTACCGCAGGTGACTAGCCTACAATGCATTGCTCCCTACACAGACATTGAAACACACACAAAACATCTAGAACTCCTATGGGTGGAGATGGATCCCTACCACGGTTCTAAATAACACTAAAGCAGTACGCAGTTACAGGACACGCTACAGAGATTACTGAGCTACAACCTTCCCAGAGGTTTATTTCTAGGTGGGTGACATCAGCAGCCTTGCCAAAGTTGAGTATGTGATTTGTACGGAGTGTAAGCAGCCTAAAAAGCATTGATCTCTATTCAGTCAGACAAACACACACACAAGCACAGTTGCCAGGTCTGGGGTTAGAACACCTATCAAACTACTTTATCATGCTACAGCAATACGCAGTTACAAGATGCACTACAGATATTACTGGGCTATGATTTTCCCAGAGGTGTATTTCTAGGTGAGTGACATCAGCAGCCTTGCCAAAGTTGGGTATGTGAGTGTGAGTAGCCTAAAAAGCACTTCCCTTCTCAGTCAGACACACACAGATTCACACACAGTTTCCAAGTTTGGGGTTAGAACACCTACCTAACTACTTTATTACACTACAGGAGTAAGCAGTTACAGGATGCACTACAGAGTTTACTGGGCGATGACTTCCCCAGTGGTGTATTTCTAGGTGAGTGACATCAGCAGCCTTGCCAAAGTTGGGTATGTGAATTGTCTGGAGTGTGAGCAGCCTAAAAAGCATTTCCCTACTCAGTCAGACACACAGATTCACACACAGTTTCAAAGTCAGAGGTTAGAACACCTACATAACTACTTTATAACACTATAGGAGTACGCAGTTACAGGACTCGCTACAGAGATATCATTTGGCTATAACTTCTCCAGAGGTGTATTTCTAGGTGAGTGACATTAGCAGCCATGCCAAAGTTGAGTATGTGATTTGTATGGAGTGTGAGCAGCCTAAAAAGCATTGCTCTCTCCTCAGTCAGACACACACATGCAGATTCACACACAGTTTCCAAGTGTGGGGTTATAACACCTACCTAACTATTTTATCAACCTACAGGAGTATGCAGTTACAGGACGTGCTATGGAGATTACTGTGCTATGACTTCCTCAGAGGTGTATTTCTAGGTGAGTGACAGCAGCCTTGCCAAAGTTGAGTATGTGATTTGTACAGAGTGTGAGCAGCCTAAAAATCATTGCTCTCTCCTCAGTCAGACACACACACGTGCAGATTCACACACAGTTTCCAAGTCTGGGGTTAAAACACCTACCTAACTGTTATGACACACTACAGGAGTACGCAGTTACAGGACTCGCTACAGGGATTACTAGGCTATGATTTTCCCAGAGGTGTATTTCTAGGTGAGTGACATCAGCAGCCTTGCCAATGTTGAGTATATGAATTGTATGGAGTGTGAGTAGCCAACTAAGCACTTTCTCTCTACACAGTCAGAGAGAGACGGACAGCCACACAAACACACTCACACATTTGGCAAGTCTGGGGTTAGCACTACTACCTTACTAGTTTATCACTACAGACTTACACAGTTATGAGACGCGCCATGGAGATTACTGATCTACAGCTCTCCCAGTGTATTTCACATTGTATGACCTCAGCAGGCATGTCATAATACTGCTACGAGGAGGGCGGTGTGTGCATGGCCCATATCCCATTCATGTAGGGGTTGACATACCACATGTGAGCACACACAGGGTCATATGTCACAGGTACGTGTATACAACTACTAGATGACCACTTCCTTGTACAGTCATGTTGCACAGCTGATATATGTACCACAATAGTCTGTCATGCTGAGAGATACTGGTGGCTAGTATCTTCAGTGAGTGACATCTGCACCTCATGTGTTTGGGGCCCTTTGGCTGTGTGCTGGGTGGGGCAGGCCCAGATGGCTCCTTGTCACGGTCACCCTTTTCCACACATCTATGTCCATCTACCTTTGGCTTATTATAGTGTGTTGTCCTTACATATATCTCTGTATTCCTATCCACTGTGTGTGCAAGGCAGGGGCAGGTGTATACTGACTTGTGCCTGCACTAAGAACTGCAACTGCCAGATTTGTCAGGTCCACTGGTGTTTGCAGACATGGCCTTCATGTGTTTAAGTTTGTGAGCATGCCCAGTATGGCCATCTGTACTGCATGTGTGGATCAAGTCCAGGAAGTTTGTACTGCAGTGCTGACCTTTGTGTTGTACACTGACAGGTAGCGTGCTGTGTCTACAAGGTATCCATTGGTCATTTGGCATTGACTGTTCCTACATTTCTGCATAGCGAGGGGCACCTGACTGATTCTACATTTCTACACAGGAGTGGGGGGGCACACCTGACTGTTACTATAAGTGTACGTAGAATGGGAGGGCACACCTGAGAGTTGTACATATTTGCTATGACTGTACTGGTATGTCAGGTACTCCATTTCAGTCTGTAGTCATACCTATCATGCTGGCTAGAGGCATACCAGTGTACTACAGATCCTACCTTTAATTACCTACATATTGGTTTTTGACTTCCCAGCCTTCACATCTTACATCCAAATTCCTGGCCTGCTGTAGTCTGTCTGTGTAGGCCTGGGGGTGGGGTTATCCATAGAACTCATTTAGAGGCCATTGTACAGCATTTCTTTGTGTTTGTCTACACCTATCCTGCTGGCTGTGACTGTTGTTGAGTATGTGACCCCCCATCTGGCATATGTGAGTCACTTACCTTGTGGATGTCCCAGTATTGAGGGTGGTGCTGCAGGGCTGCCTATGTCGGATGCACATAGTACATGGTTAAGCACAGGTAGTGTCATGTTTGGCATCCCTTTTACTGTATGTGCGAGTCGGAGAGTGGTGTCATTCCCTGGGTCCCTACTGTGTCAGTGCATGTGCTATGTGTTTCCTCTTTGCCAAGGCCAGCGCATACTGGGCACGCCTCCTTCTGCCTACTGGGGCAGGCTCAGGTTGTTCCTCCTCTGAGTTACTCTGTGCCTGTGCAGGCTTTGGCAATGGTGGGGGGCTGCGTGGCCCTGCCCCATGCTGTTCCTGTTGCAGCTGTTTCCGCAGGATCATATTGTGTAGCATGGCACATACTATGAAGATGTGGGCACACATGTCAGGGGAGTATTGCAAGGCTCCACCAGATATGTCCAAGCAACAGAACCGTGATTTAAGCATCCCAAACACACGCTCTATGATGATTCTGGTTTGTGCGTGTGCCTCATTATGGTGTTCTTGCATGGGTGTGTGTACATTTCTGATGGGTGTCATTATCCACGGTTCCAGTGCATAGTCAGCATCCCCCACCAGGTGGCCATATGGGATGTCCCCCCTGGCAAATACCTGATACAGCTGTGAGGCATGCCAGATGTGGGAGTCGTGATAGCTTTCAGGACTGCCAGCACACATATCCATGATAATGCCCTGGGCATTGCACATGACCTGGCAGTTGATGGAGGGATATCCCTTGTGGTTTATGTAGCACCAACCCTGCTCACCGGGTGGTGATTTGATGTGTATGTGTGTGCAGTCTATTGCACCCAGTACCTCCGGGTATTCTGCTACATGGTGGAAGAGACGCATATTGCTGCCAACTCCTCCTGCATTTGGGGGAAGTATATGTGCTCACTGGCATGTTGTAACATGGCATCCAGGAACTGCTGGAGTACCCTGGATGCTGATGCCTGTGAGATCCCCATGATATCCCCAGTTTGCCTTTGAAAGGTACCTGTGGCTAATATTCTCAAGCTTACACATACCTTCGTATCCACCGGGATGGGTTTTCCCCTCTGATTGTTCTGGCTCTGAAGCGTGGCCGGCACAGCTCCACAAGTTGCTGTAGGGTGTCCCTGCCCACCCTGTAATGCTCTACTATCTCCAGATTATGTAGCCCAATGGTAGGTTATCCTGGGTCTGAACACTCTTCTACTCCTTTGGTGCATGAGGTGGTTGTCAGCATCACCCTCCACACCACCTTCAGTCTCCAACACATGCTAGTGGATCAAAGCTATAGCAGCCCCTAACATGTACATATTAAAAGTTCTCCATATGTATACACCAATGGTGTAGAGTGTATGGGAATACACAAGTGTGTGTGAGGTGCTTTCACACTTTATACTATTGTGCTATAGATGCTGCTGATGTCATTGGCTGTGTATGAGCAATTCCAGCTGCAAGGTATCTTAATTATGGGTTTTACAGTGAGTACTGCAAGTGTGGGGGCTGTAGTGTGGAGTTATGCTTGCCTGTCTTGATTAATCTTTTGCCCTTTAATTCCCTTTTAAACCTGGATCCCCTCCCATTGTCAGGCTTGCATCAACCTGTCAGCTTTCTTGTTTTGTGCTTTCCCCACCCAGTCATGTGTTGCAAAATGTGTTATGTAGCTGATATAATGCAATTCTGCTTTTGTCTGCTGTGACACTTTACTGTTTTCTTTGCAGTACAGCCCCTCCCTTTTCCTGTTCTGCAGGTAGCTGCTAGCAACCTTGTTAGCTGTTGTCAATGGCCCACTGTAGGTTCCTAGGTGTTAATTACTCATTTGTACTCCAATTTCCCTGCTGCAGCATTTCCTTATTTTTTTCCTTATAT
>NC_056733.1:344169933-344217433 GCF_019279795.1 Protopterus annectens | reverse complement strand
ACCCTGGTTGTTGGCAACAAGAACCAGTAGCTGTGACAGCATAACACTTTTGAACATTTTTGGGGAGACCACTTGGTGCATGTACTTATCTTGCTGTCATTTGCAGCCTTGGGGTTGAACAGTGGGTGTTGGACACAGTATAACTACAGCCTTCTTATACCTACTTTTTACCTTCTCTTACTTGGAAGACCTGTGGAGGGAATTTCTGTTAACACTACCTGACTGTTTCTACCCATATTCATGTGGATCTAGGACTTATTCATGAATGTGCAAAGTCCCAAATCCATAATCACTGAACATATATTAATGAAAGCGTTTTCACCGAAAAAGCGCTTTCATTAATATATGTTAAAAAAAAAGAAAAAAAAAAGAAAACTACGTTTATGCTGCACTCCCCACATGGGGGGGCTGTGCCCCCCCACACCCCCTACTTTAATATTCTCACTCCAAGACCGCACTACAGTGAAGAAAAGGGGATGTTCCATTATCCACACAATAGTGCGGTCTCGCAAATAGGCATACTTACGAGAAAGTGCTTCTTCGGTGAAAAGCACTTTCGCGCAAGTATGCCAAACCAAAATTAGTTTCTTTGATTTTGTCTTTGGGGATCTGTAAGGATCCAATTCACATAGTCAAGGTTACTTATATGCACACTCATAGTGTGTGTGTGTGTGTGTGTGTGTGTGTGTGTGTGTGTGTGTGTGTGTGTGTGTGTGTGTGTGTGTGTGTGTGTGTGTGTGTGCTACTACCATACTATGCCTTGATTTCTATCAGTCACCCTGGTTGTTGGCAACAGGGACCAGTAGCTGTGACAGCATGACACTTTTGGACATTTCTTGGGGGAGACCAGTTGGTGTATGTACTTATCTTGCTGTCACTTGCAGCCTTGTGGTTGGACCATGGGTGTTGGACATAGTATAACTACAATCTTCTTATACCTACTTTATACCTTCTCTTAGTTGGAAATTTTTTGTTAACATTACCTGACTGTTTCTACACATATTCACATAGTCAGAGTTACATATGTGCTCTCATAGTGTGTGTGTGTGTGTGTGTGTGTGTGTGTGTGTGTGTGTGTGTGTGTGTGTGTGTGTGTGTGCTACTGCCATACTATGGCTTGATTTCTGGCAGTCACTCTGGTTGTTGGCAACAGGGACCAGTAGCTGTGACAGCATGACACTTTTGGACATTTCTTGGGGGAGACCACTTGGTGTATGTACTTATCTTGCTGTCATTTGCCACCTTGGGGTTGGATCATGGGTGTTGGACACAGTATAACTACAGCCTTCTTATACCTACTTTATACCTGGCAGACCTGTGGAGGAAATTTCTCTTAACACTACCTGACTGTTTCGACATATATTCACAAAATCCTAGGTGAGATTATGCATACAGCTTACTACCACTCCCGGAAATCGAACCGTGGCTGTTTCTGTTAAAAATACAGCAAGTTTGTGTTTCATCAGAACAAGCTATTGAGAAACTGCTGTCTTTTCCTTCAATGTTTTCTGTCTAATTCTCTCTTGCTTGTACAATCTGACCCTGTAATTGCAATATTCTTATACGTACATTCCTATACATACATTTTGACATAGCACAGTGTGGAAAACAGTGGTTAACACAACATTACTATTCAGATATCAGATCTTGATGCATGAAACATTTCATATCAGTTAAGCTTGTGTCTTACAGAGGCACTAACTTTGTCAGATGAGACTTGATTGTTTAATGCTTTCAGAGCTATAGGTGCTGTACATGACCTTTACACATTTCAATTCATACAATACCAGAGTAAACACAACCAGTCCAGGGTTTTGAATTTGATTGAAGGCAGTTATAGTTTTACTTATATATAACTTATATGAGACTATTACTCTGATATTGTCTAGTTTATTCAGTACAAACCATACCCATTTTAAGACAGCAGGGTGACATTCTACTCCTTTATATTTATTTGGTATGAATACTACAAGCTAGATTGTTACTCACCAGCCTCGCAACGCAGCCTTTGCAACCTGCTTGCACAGGCTTCCTGGTTCACAGCCCACTCAGTTGGAGCTGTAA
Source organism: Protopterus annectens (assembly GCF_019279795.1). Lineage (NCBI taxonomy): Eukaryota > Metazoa > Chordata > Ceratodontiformes > Protopteridae > Protopterus > Protopterus annectens. The sequence continues at coordinate 344,215,369 of NC_056733.1, read as the reverse complement.
AGAAGATAGAGAAACATTTATGCATACCTATCCATCACAGACACAGGCTGGACTTTGGTAAACAGTTATTGATATGAATACGTAGACATGCCTGGAACAATATCCCTCTACCATGCTTCTTGGACCCACTGGTCCAAGAGCTCCCTCTTCCTCCCCTTCAAGTCAGCATAGTGGTGCTGGACCTGCTTACCAGTCTGATGGATGCCAGTGGCACTGGTGAGATCATTGGCAAGACATTCCCAGGCCTCTGCTTTGTACTGGGAGCCCTGGTACTGGTCATCCAGCAGTCTCATATCATGATTTTTAACAAGGAGTCCTACCATGACCTTGGACTCCTGTATGCCCCAGTACTGTGCCCGAAAGTGCATACCCTCTCCAACACCAGCCATACTGCCTACAGTGGGGAGCTACAACTGGTTATGAGCTGTATTCCCACCTGCGAGGTTTAAATACAGCTGATTTCCAGCCCTTTCCCATGATTTGATGGTTTTGAATATGCTGAGCTAAGCTAAGCTATGGGCAAACCTGCTGAGCTAAGGCTGGCAGTGCTTAAAGGGGCAGGTTCAGCACTGCTTACCAATGGGCAAATCCACTTAGCTGGGCTACTCATTGCTTAGCATTCATATTTAAGCAATGTTTACACCGGTAAGCATAGCTGTGCTAGCTTAGCATTGCTTAAGTTTTATTTTATAGACTATCAGCTTTATGGGATTGATTCATCATCCCTGACATATTATAATTTTATTTACCTTCCCTGACATACCCCTTTGTGCTTTCATTACATTTATTCTTATGTTACTATACTGTATGGGGCACTTGTGTTTATATGGGGGTTTCACATATTTTCTGGACTGATATCTCATTTTTGGATCTGTTACACTACCCTGGGTGATAAATATTATTTACTACCTCATTTATTACAACATATGACTTTTACAACTGCGTTCACATATAAAAGTAAAATGATTTCATTGGGGCTCAAACTCTATATGCCTGCATGCAAAGCAGCAGCTCTGACTGCTACACTATTTCAGATTACTTGTTTAGTTGATATATTCCTATTTAACTCCTGCAGATATTTATATGCTCAGCTATGCTTAAACTTTATTGCGGCCAGAAAAAAAAAACATAAAATAATTATTATATACGTGTTTTAATTTTGTTCAGTGTGGGGGGCTATGCTTATGTTTCATCACACTTACAACATTGATGGGCAAAGCCTTACATGATGTGGGGGAAAGTAGGGCCAGGTTTTAAGTATTGCTTTCACAAACCTTGACAGTTGAGAGTATAATAGGTTTTGCCTTAGAGTGACTTTTATAGAGGGTATGCAGTCATACCTCTCAACCTCTTACAGCACACAATCAGTACAAAGCCTTACATAATGTGGGGACAGATAGGGCCAGGTTTACAATATTGCTCTCATGAACTTAGAAAGTTGACAGTATGGTAAGTTTTGCATTAGCATGAGTTTTATGCTGAGTCTGTGGCATATATCTGGACATTTTGATAGAGTATCTGTACCTTTAGAGGTATGCCGGGGACACTTACAGTGTCAGTGGACATCCTCTTTCCTTTTGAATTGCCAAACGGCAATTCTGGAGTGCAGGGGGAGTGTATATTCTCAGGGCACTGTTCTCTGACATGCCCCCTGCATTCGCACACACATTCATGTCCTTATTAGAACACGGCAGCTCGCTTTCATGCATATGCATGATGCGCTGCCGTGCAGCATGGGAATGATCCATTCCATGCAACAATGCAACAATTAACTATTCTTGCAAGGAAGTTTGTTGAATACCAGGGAAAAACATTTTATATTGCAAAATCCCTATGTTTAGTTGCTAAATCTAGTGAACTATGCCATTCCATTGGCTACAGAATTTGTATGTACAGTAAGAAATTTAGCATCATGGGTCTTCTTGGTAGCTTTTATATCACAATTTTTACAAATAAATAATCATTTCAAATATACATTTTCTTGCCTCTTGGATCACAGGAATAACTCACTGGAAATGAAACATAACCATTCAAGAACTATCATTGAGAACATACAGAACGGATTTCCAAGAAACATGAAACACTGCTTCTCCTAAGTAAATTCCTTACCTACTGGATAAACACCAGATCATATTTAGATGGTTCAGTGGAGTACCTACCTTTAAGCAAGGAAAAAATATCCTAAATTACTGCCCTACATAAAGATGGAAAATACACTAAATCATCTTTAGGCCCATATCTATACTCCCAGCCATAGCCAAAATCCTGAAAAAATGTACCCACATCAAATCCTAGCCTACCTCCTATACACTGACTGCCTACTATGTGGGCAGCACAGTGGTGCAGTGGTTGGCTTTTTCACCTCACAGCAAGAGATTCTTTGGTTTGATTCTTGTGTAGGGTGTCTTCTGTGTGGAATTTACATGGGTTTCATCTAGGTGCTCCAGTTTCCTCCCACATTCCAAAGACATGTGTCTGGAGTGTTTCTTTCCAGGACTCTCCTGGTAAACAAATAATAAATATCTTAAACTTAACATGAATTTTGTCCACCTGTAGTACTCAGATAGCTCAACTATACTTTCAGGTCTGTGTAAACTAAGACTTAAGTAAAGGCACCTGGTTTCCACACTGTTCTTTCACTTCTCCAAAACCTTTAATACAGTATCCCTCTGTCTTATATTACATACACTGCCATGCTGGGCCAAAGTGAAAAAAGCATAGCCTGGTTCAGCGGTTGTTTGATTGATACATGTCAGTATGCAAAATGACAGGGTCCTCTCTCTACCTGCCAATATATACAAATAGGTGTTCCTCTGATGTTCTGTATTAGGTCCTCTAATGTTTAACATATTTATTAATGATATGAAAACAGCATAAAAAAACAAGCAAATATGTTAGAATATGAAGATGACTTGAACCTGGTCTTCTTGGCCCATCAGAAGTCTATAACACAAGAAGCTTTCCTACCCCAAGAAACTTAGACAACCAGTCCCAACTACTTTTAAAACCTAAAAAAATAAAACTGATGCTTTTCCCCCAACCCACAGTCATCATAAAGAGGAACACTAAACAATAATCATAACTTCCTCTAATGGCAACAAGACTGAGCAAATCAAACATACAAAACCTCTAGGGGTGACCACTGATGAAAACTTAAAATTTGATCATCACATTCACTACACAGTCCAGAAGACCATCCGAAAACCTTTCCTGCTATACAATACTAAACTATACCTCATTAACCACAGTAGAATAGCTACTGCAACCTCCTCTTCTACTACCCAGCCTGCTATATACTTCATCAGATTTCAGAAATCTAAAAACTGGGCAGCTGTCACAGATTCATAGATATTCCAAGGCCACTTATTACCATTTACCTTTCCTCATACCAGACCTCCTTTCTCCAGCCAGGCCACACCAGTCAATCTGAAGTAAATTTGTGGATACTCATCCAGACACCTAAGTTATGCTTAATTCATTACAGCCAGGTGACGCCTGTTGGGGCTTCTGCAGTTACATGCTATGATGCCTCCAGGCATCAAATATTGTTTGTTTATATTTACATTAATAATTTTAAAACCATGTTACATGAAAAGTATTAAAATATGTCATATTAAACTTACACAATGGCAAACACAACTGTGTTGATATTTGACCCCTGTCTAGTGCAAGTAAAGAGATATTAATTGCTGTTCATACTGTATTTATTTATATTGTCACAAAATTCATGCTTTTCTAAATAACTTGAAATCAATTAGCACAGAGAGAACTGTTTAGCCTCATATGAAAGCTCCAGTTGGGTGAACAAAATGCTATGAATAGTATGTATGTAACCTAACTGGTTGCTGAGATATTCTAAAACCTAGAAACTAAAGAATGCTGGTTGCTGAGATATTCTAAAACCTAGAAACTAAAGAATACTACCACTATGAGAATAGTTTTTCCACTGAGCTGAGTCAATAACCACACAGTATTGCCTCTGCAACCCTTTATTAATACTGTCACTGGCAACTTTTAAAGATGCTAAATTAATTTACATGTAACATATTAACCATAACCAGTAATCATCAACTCCAGAGTGGGTCAAAAACAAGGCCAATTGAAGGAGAGTCAAGGCCACTGAAAACCAATAGGGAGGAAAACAAGATGGGGGTGAAGCCATAAGGCCACCACCTGAACCCTTGCCATGAGGGTGGGAATGGAGAACCACCGAGCCACTGAAAAGTCTGTTGAGTGAAGGCACTCAGCTCACATAAATCAGACAAACCAAATGTTGCTCCCAAGACTCGCACTTGTACCCAACGCAACTTATGGGTAAGTCACTCGTGTCCTCTAAGCTGTCAATTACTCTTACAGGAGATAAGTATTGCCTTTGTGACCCCTTATTAACATGTCACTGACAACCATTAAAGATGCTGCAGTAATTTACATATAACATATCAATCATAACCATTAATCATTAACTCTAGAGTGGGTTGGTGTGATCAAGCCTCTTTGGCTGACCCCTACAGGACCGGGTGTGTAACCCAAACTAACTTGGATCTGGTGTAAAACCCCTTTAATTCTTCCTTTCCAACCCAAATACCTCTCGCTATGGCCACTGGTCAAACTGAGGCCAACTGAAAGAGAGTCGAGGCCACTGAACAACAATGGGGGACGGGGAGGGGGAGATGCCATAAGACCGCTGCCAACTCAACATGACCCATGCTGTTCCCTCCCAAAACAGCCTCAAAAACTAGATACACAAGGTCAAGAAAAGAGAACCAAGTTATTAATCAAAGTATTCCTCAGTGGCCATAACTATGTCTAAATTAAATAAATCAAAATCAAGATTGTTCAAATGCACATTGTCCCTATCATAAAAACCAGAGTCCATGCTGTCAGGATATTTGTGTTGAATTATCTGGAATTCAGTCTGCTGAGCCAACCTTGTAATTCTGTGATTAATGAACTGCCTAGACATCTCAATTGCACTAGACTTTCTAGCTCCTTCCCAATGGATTCTCGGTGTGATGAAAGATCAAAACAAAACCAGGTTTAGATAAAGCTGTTGTAGCCTGTGCATATCAGAAAGTATTCTGGCTAGGAGTATTTTCTTAGGAGCCTGAGCTAGGTCATTACCCCTGAGATAGATTACCAAAACCTTGGGTAGGGCTTCCTTAGTTGTGATTTGATGCCAGATTTCCCAAAATTGAAATCATCGGAGGCTAGGAAAACCAAATGAATGAATGAACTGCCCATTTGTTAAGGTCAAAGAAGTGCAAGTGTCCAGCCAAGTGGACCAAAGTTTGGATTGTGGATATCTCAAAGAAAGAATGTACCAACAGCCAGATAACCTCCTTTCCTGAAACAGAAATAAAAAGGAATGCCTGATGTATGACAAAAAGGTGTCAAAGACCCACCTTCCTGTTTTTTGGATGACCTTAAAAGAATGCTCCTCCATTACCAAGTCAGAGAAGAATCGTCTTCTAAAAAATAAATACCCTCAGAGATGTATCCATTGCTGTTCAATGGCATTTCTCAGAAGTAGGTTAACCATCAGTAAACTACATGGTCTGCCACTCACTTGAGCAGAAACCCGGCCCAACCTAATTTCTTTGGTTGTGATCTTGTGCAGCAGTCTAAACCAGTGACCTGGGAGAATAGCTAACCCCTTTGTCTTATCTAGCCAAACCTGGTGCCCTTTACCCAACTGATCCATCTTTGAATTCTTTGCCCATATCAGAATTAAATCCTTGTGGATGTGGATGATGAGGTCCTCCCAACAGAGAGAGTTTAGTAATTCACTAGCACAAAAGGCACCCATTTATAAACACATGAACAAAACAGCTAATGTAACAAAGGTCCGAAAGCCAGGTAGTGTGTTAAACAAACCCCAAACAATGATGGCAAGGAGTTGTCTCCCAATAGGCTTCCTCGGATTACTGGAAGTCTCACAAATATTCTTCCAACACTTGAGCAACCTGCCTGTCAGCCAGTGGCTGGACACTTCTTAAAGACCCAAAAAATGCCCCAACCATCCTCAAGCAGCTAAGTGCACCTGTAGTGTTTTAGGGGAATCACCTACTGACATCTTGGCCACTAAGAAGTGATAGATCAACTGCAAGCCCCAGATTCTGAAAGAAGAGGGCAATGACCTATAGAAAGCTTTGAAAACCTGACATGATGTAAAAATAGCCTTCCTGATATTGCTGGCCCAAGAACTGGCCAGCAACAATCCTTCTACTCCTCTCCAATTCACCAAACTTCCACAGGAATTGCTATGCCCTTTGGTTCTGCATGCTTAGCCAGCTGGTGAAGCCTGGTGAACTGAAAACAGGAAACACTATCAGCTATAGAGTTATCTTGACCAGATACATGCATGCTAAAGAAAGACATATTCATTTTTAAACTCAACAGAACTAGCAGCCTAATAAAATAGTACACCCACTTGGACCTGGAGTACCATTTATTGAAGGCATGAACAACTGAGGTATTGTCCAAGTGAAAGACCCCTGTTGCATAACTTGTCCTTACACACCAACAGTGCCACCCAGATGGGTAAGATTTCCAGGAAAGTAATATCCCTCATCCTCTCTTTCAGCCAAGATTCTAGCCATTTTTTGGTGAACCAGCTGCCTTGGAAGTATCCTCCCATACCAGACCCCCATCCCACATCAATACAAATATTAAGATCACTGGAAGAAACCCATGGGATCTCCCAAAACAACACCCCATTAAATTTGTTCAGAAACGTGAACCACAGCCGAAGGTGTTCCTTGACCCTTTCCATCAGCCAGACTTTGTGATGTATAGGCTTGTTCCCTTTCAACAAGCCAGAAATGGACAGAAGAAAGGTTGTAACTGGAGAGATTGCCCTGCAGGCAAAGTTCAGAAACCTGTGAATCTGCATGATTTCCCCTGTCAGAAATTTGTTAACTGCCAAAAATCTCCAAAGAAACTCCCGGACTTGATGCAGTTTGTTCAATGGAAGCTTGAATGAGTTATCAATAGCTTCAATTTCTAGCCCCAGAAGGGTCAAGGCTAAACTTAGCCCCTTTGACTTATCATTAGCCAAAGGTACCCACAAATTGGAGCAGAGCTCTTTAAAGACTAACATGCACTCACAGCCCTTTCCTGACCCTTCCCTGTTATCAGGAAATCATACAGGTAGTGGACCACCAAATGATGAGGTGCTTTCTGTTGCTAACACCAGTGCAAGGCTATGCTGAACAGTTCAAAGGTAGCACAAGCTACAGAGCACCAGATGGGCATTGCATTGTCAAAAAAGATTTTCCCATCTAACTGAAATCCTAAATAAGGCCATTCCTCTTGTTTCACAGGAAGAAGCTGGAAAGCAGACTGGATGTCCATCTTGCAAAGTCAGGAGTCAGAATAACCTAAAATGACATCAACCACTTAATCTAGGGAAGAATGATGTACCTTGGCCTGCTGTTTGTCAGTAAAGTCATTGATTGATGCACTCATGGATTGTGACAGATGGTGACTCAACCTGACTTCACCATCCTGTTTCTTAGGAACGAGACTGATGGGGGAAATTTTAAAAGCAGGCAAAGGAGGGGGTAGAAAAAGGGCCAATTAGTCTACCAGCTGCTCTCTCTTTCTCAATTAACTTAGCTGCAATTTTCTTCATGCCCCTTACTGGATGAAAGATTTTTAACTAGCTTGGAATCTAATGGTGCTGATGACCTGATCGAAAACCCTTTGTAGAAACCTACAATAAAATCAGCTGCCACCTTTTGGTCTGGATAATCAGTCAGTAGATGGGTCAAAATATCCCCAGACTGGGGAGTGGGACTAAAGTGGACACTCATAACCCCCTGCCAAAGTTGCCCCCTTGGCCATGAAAAGGTTGCTTAATTCTAGGAGACGTATTCCACCCTCCCAGGCCCTAACTCTAATTGGTTTGTGGGAAAGCCATATCTGCCCCTGCCAACTATCCCCAGCACCTGGAAGCAAGGTGACCTTTCCCACATCCCAAACACAAATGGATGAATTTGCAGGCTAGCCAAAGGCATTTCTCATGATTAAAAGCATAGCACCATTTTGTTTCCCTGTTGTTACCACCCGTCAGTGGTGGCCAGCTTATCTAATATAGCACTCAACCAAATGTTAGGATGCCTTAAATCCCACCTAAGGGTCTTGTCTTTGGCTTTCAGTTTCCTGAAATGCTGATTGTAATTTATCCAGCTAGAACACCCTTTGACATGATGTGCCTCCCTGATAGCCACAAGGTAAACTAGTAAAGGCAGAGCCTGACTGTGGTCCTTTTCTATAATCACTCTCATGAACACCATAAAACCTAGCGACCAAATGTCCCATTTCTTAACTGCTGCTATGGCTGAGGCCTTTTCCACAATGGCTGCCAATGCTGCCATCAGGTCCTTATTCGAAAATTGTCAGTGCCCAAATGCACTTAATTCCCTCAGTATCTACTAGCTCAAATATGTCTACAGATTCCCCTTTGAGGGTCTTTTCTTTAACCCTGGTGGGAATGTGTGCCATAATGTGAGACCCTGGGAGTTAGAAAATGAAAGGTTCAATGTAGCCATGGGGACACAAATTGGGAAACATAACCATCCAGATGTGGCAGAACATCAATCCTTGAAGCACTGACCTCTTTGGACCCCTTCTGCAAGTTGGTTAAAGATGGGGATGTAACCTGCCCAAAATCAGTCCCTTCTCCCTTACTGGGAACAATAGCTACTGAAGCACCGAAATTCCTCACCAAGGTTAACTTAAACAGTCTAACCCTCCACTCTTCTGACAAAGAATTTATAAACTTATCCAAACAATCCTCAGGTGACTGACCTCTGTCATTAAAACCTGCCTCTGCTGTCCCCCTGGAGTCATTATCTTGAGATTCCGATGGAGCTTCTGTCGGGAGTATAGAGGTAACCCCTGGACCTGAGGAATCTATCTTGCTTTTTCTCCTAGCCTTCTTGCCTGGAGCAGGTCTCTCCACTGACTTCTCCTCAGAATTCACTGCCAGTCTCTTCGTGGAGATCTGCCTTTGATCTACTGCCTGTGCTGCTTCTAAGACAGAAAGCAACCCTTGGGCCTCTTGAGATAGACAAAGCCACCTACCTTAAAAGTCTGGACAATGGTGGAACCTGCAAAAATGAAGACAATTAATGAGGAAAAAAATGTGACAGGTTTAGAAAATCCAGACTCCAAAAAGTGCCAATACTCTGGATCCTATATGCCCTGCTGTTGCGTAGTTCTAGAATGTAACCTTTTGATATGCTTAAAATTTAAGTAGATACATGCCTGATCTGACTCAAATATTCCACATAACGGAAGAATGAAATGGTGTTGTGGGGGTACTAGAATGCTGGCACCTTCCTCATACCACAAATCCTCACAGCCACAAGATCCATTCGACTGCAACCTGTGCTCCCCAGAAAAAAAGAGGAGATAGCAACCTACTCAGGCACCTACCCAGTGAAGAGGTAACAAGTAGAAACCATAGAAAAGTAAATCACTTTCCACAGATGCCATGATGGAAATAAACTTGCCTGTGCTATTCCAAAAGTAATGACAACATAAAAGAAGGTTACTGAGAAAATACAAAACATAACAATAACAAATCTGCCCACACAAATACAACCTGTTATCCATCCATCTAGACTTTTCAAAATTAAATAACTTTTCAAAATTAAATAACTCTCACTAAATATGCTACCTAAAAAGACACCTAACCTCCACAAAATGTTCTGCAATAATGAAAACTATAAATGATTCCAATAGTGCATGCTTATCCTGTAAATTTGCATCTGAAAATACCTGTGTTGAATACCGTTGTTGTCAATACACCATAACACAAAACTATAACCAATTAAAATCTTCTTTTTCTGCAAACAAGTTACACACACTTGCAGTAATTCTGTGACTCCCACCAGCCCCAAAATCGAGATACATGCACCCTGGTAAATGACTAATAAAATAAAAAATTACAAAACACCAACAATGAGGGGACCGCACTCCAAACAAATGACACTTGCAACATTACTCAAAGCTTCAAATAAGAGGCTTAATATGGCATACTTGTACTGCAAAACAGTGATAAAAATTCCATGTATTACCCCTCCCAGAGCTTAAAACCAGCCATTTGCCAGGGAGCCAAAAACCTTAATTGAGCAGCCCACAGAAACTAGGTAAACCCAAAAGCAAAAATAGGGACACAATTAAATATTGATATTATGCTCACACATTACCAATATAACCTTCAGATGGGATACATTGTGAATTGTAAAAAGACTGAAACTTAATTGTCATTATTTAATAACATAAATCTGCAGTGATATGCCAGAAAAACACCAATGTATGTGAAACAGCACCAAATAAGAGGCAACAGTTGCTAGGATAACAGGTTTTGTATTGTTATGTATTTCCTGATGGATATGAAGTCTGAACTCAAATGCTATATATTATTTATTTTTAGTTAATAACCCTAATCTTCAGTGATTTGCCAGGAAAACATAAATTGTATAAGTAACAGACCAAAATATGAAATAAAAATCTGGACATTCTGCAAAGATTTGGACAGCCGAGAGGTATGCTAACAACATATTGCTACTCCTGTGGCTGCCTCCTTCCACTTTATCTAATAGAGTTATTTTTAATACCTAGCTTGTCTTATTGTTCTTTTACTTATACACTTTTTTTTAAATGAAGGCCCGGCACACCTAAGGCGACTGCCAGGGTGTTGAAAACAAGGAAACCCTACTTGGTAACCTATACTTACCTAAACAGTTGCTGCCAGCTGACTTCATCTCAGATGTCTTCCCACCAAGCCACTGACAAATCTGCCGAGGGGAAGCAGGCCACTCACTTAAATCAGATGAGCTAAAGGCCAGCTCCCAAGACTCACTCTCATAGACAATGTGACTTATTGGTAAGTCACCCTTGTGCTGAAGAGATTGCCATTTAATCTTCTTCAGTAAAACCTATGGTTCCAGAGATGTAAACATTTGTTTGAAATGGGATGACATAATTTGATTCTATCAAAAAAACTTAGCTCTGCCCATTGCAAGTTGCAGTTCAAACTTCCAGAACTCCATTGGAGGGAATGAGTTAAAGAAAGATAGAGGAAGTTGTTCCAGTTTATTTGTTGGTGAATATTTAGGTCCCTGGTTCTAGAACTGGTAAAGATATTACACTTGCAGAAATACATGGGTTTCTCATTCATGGCAAGTGTGATACAGATCTCCCCTCAAAAGTCTAAAAGACACTGAAGGTCAGTGACTTCTGGCCTGTGATCTTTTTAGTTAGGAACCTTTAGGGTCTTTTTAATTAAATATTTTATTTATTTGGTGAGATACATCTCCGAGGGGCACTGTATTTGATAATTGCTCTCATCACTACTTTAGTATAATGAATAGTTACCTCTTTAGGCACTGGTGATATTCTTTTGGCAATTAGCTGTGCTAAATAAAAAGATTTCCTGGCAACCATTGTTACATGATGGTCAAAAAACAGGGAGTTATCAACCCAAGTTCCTAGGTCCCTGAATACATTTTTTTGTTTTGTACTGATGTGTGGTCTATACAATATGATTAGGAGAGGGACTGGCTACCAAAAGTGACACTACCACACTTTTTAGCATTTAGTTTGAGCCCATTTTTATGCACCAACAGCTTACTAGGGAGAGTTGATTCTGGAGGGTTTGGGTGTCAGAGGGTGACATAACAACAATCTTCATGTTACAGCTGTCTGTAAACCTTGCTAATTGAATATCTTGGCAAACTGCTTGGAGATCTGAAAAGCTAATACCAAAAAGGTGATGTCTAAGCACAGAGCCTTGAGGAACAGCTCACACTGTGTGGGTTATTTCAGCAAGTTTGATATCCATCTTACCACATATGGTCAAATTTTAATGCATTTAGTTTCTGTCTGATGCCAGCATTAGGAGTAGTGTCAAAGGCCTTGAGCAGGCCAAGATATTCCATGTGTACTGCATGGTCATTGTCTGCTGCCTGCATAAAGAAGTTTACCAGATTCACTAGACAGTGTACTTCTTCATAAAGCTTTACAAGCTGTCCAGACTACAACAAAACTATGAAATCACATAATTTGCTACTATCTTAAACTCCAAACTTCATCACTATATCGTTCTGAAAAAAATAAACTTGCTAGAACTCCCTTGTTTGCTTACCAATGCATAACTAAAAACAACCTTCAAAGTGCTACATCAACCAGCATGGGTTCCAGCTACTGACAACTTTATTTCAATGGTATACCCCTGCTAGATGTCTAAGATCCAAGGATCAGGAGTTAATTCAATCTTGCAAAACTTATAATAACCATGACAAAGCCCTTTTCTTTATAATATATCTTAACATTGGAATGATATCCTAACTGCAGCAAAACAAACTTCAAATTAAACCTAAAATGCTGCCTTAATAATTCATGGCTTTGACAGTGCTTAACTCTCTAAGAGTAAAAGTAGCCCTCTACTAATACAACACTTAAAGCTCATTACCATATCTGCTGCTCTGCCTAAATGTAATGTGAGATTACATAAGGCTCTCTGTCTAGTTACTAGACTCTTACTGGACTCTACAAAATACTGCTCTGCTCTATATTCCCAGATTAACCCCTCAATCTTGGCACTATCAATATTCAGTATGACTATACTGTTCATAAATACACCTATTAAATATAATATATTAGCTTCCTCCATCCAAAATGAAATACCTTATCTAGCTAGATCATTAGTATAAATTAAACCTCACTCTTAAGCAATATTCACTATGTATACAAGACTATATCATGATACTGTTAGCTCTTGTCTGATACCTGAACAAATGCTTTTTTCAGACCATGCCATTTTCCATGTAAATAGATGTATATCATATACTTTTGCCTCTCATCACTTCCTAAATACCATTATTAAGGCAATGTAACTGCTTGCTAAAGACACATGCATGCTTTTCAACATTAGTCATTCTATGTAAAAATTCCTTCTATGTTATTTAGCTATATCTATCTCTCTATCTATACTGAATTTTTCTTCATTCTCTCTAAAAAATGTTAAGAAATGCCATATTTGTGTTGAATGTTTCCTTTAATATAATAATATTCTTGTTCATACATTCGAGTAAACAAAAGCAAATAAATATTAAAGCAAATCATTCCCATCTTTCCCAAGAATTGCCTTCTATTGTATCTAGAGCAATATACAGAAAAGACACACTGTGTGACTAAGAGCAAACAAAAAATTAGCTTACCTTAACAAATTAATTAATTATTTCTGTTACTCTCCACTAAATTAAATGTTTTGCAACTCATGGTCAGACAAATTGACCCAGGGCAAATGCAACTACAAAGCAAAGTACCAAAGAATGCACCTAAATAGAAGAGCAAGCAGTGCAAAGCGACATTAATGCCCCAATTCAAAAATACTTGCTCTTACTATAAGTGACTTACACCAGTGTAAGCCTGCTTTGTAAATGGACCTTACACTGCAGTAAGTCATGTACACTGAGAGCAAGTGTCCGAATGGAGTGAGGGATCTGAATGGAGAGATGATTAGTCAATAAACAAAGGAGAGTTGTATTGCTGAAATTGAATTCATCCTCGTCTTGGTGAGTACCTTCACAAGGTGGACCCTGTTTGTCTCACAAAATCTCACCAAGACGACACTGATATATAGACTGTATATTATATATAATGGAGAGAAGTAGGTCAAAAATTAAAAAAAATAGTTGGGTGCACAAGACCCAAGATAAAAAGTACCCAATCCTGGTAGGCATATTGGTGCCAGGACTGAAAAAAATGACAACATGGAATCCTCAAAATATGGAAACATTCTTACAATGGAGCTAAGCCAGGCCCAGGGGGAGGATGGTCCCCCTATTGTACAAGGAAATAGCAGTCCCCAAAAATCACAAAAACTGATAGGCCAAAGAAGAGCCATAAAGATAATAGCTTGGACTATTGAGGATAAGAAAGAAGTTATGTATTGTTGCTATTATGCAAAAAGCCCAGAATTTCCAGATGCAAGATATACAAAAAGAGTAAGAGAGAAATTAGAGGAAAGAAAAATACTTCCACAAGAAAAACTGTCAGAAGCCTCAAATAAAAAATTGTGTTCATTAATACAACAGATTTGTGAAAAACATTATATAGGCCAAGAAACTTTGATCTGTTTGGAAAAAGAAGCATCTGAGGAAATGTGAAAATATAAATAACAAAACCTAGAGATTTTTGAAAAGTATAAAAAAGAAATCTGGACATGGGAAAGAAAGAGAGATTTGATATGGTGCAATATTTATGCAAAGTCAAAAGCCAAATTAATCAACAAAAAAGGCAGCCCCATAGATATTTGAACAGGAATATAGGCAAAGGCATCCAGATATGTAAAATTTTACAATAAAAAAATAATATCACAAAAAGGGAATGTAGAAAAGAAGATTAGTAAAGTAGAAGTTAAAAAATAGAAGCTGATGTTATGGAATGCCTGTGAAGTGAAGGATTTGGTGTAGAAGGTCTAACACAGGTCACTTTACACCAAAATGGAACAAGTCCCCAAAGTAAGGTGAAACAGGAAGATCAGGAGACATCTGAAGAAATATGGACATAGGAAAGAAAAGGAGATTTAATGTGGTGTAATATTTATGCAAAGGAGAAAGGAAAACTAATCAATACAAAAAGATCAGCACCAAAGATATTTGAAGAGAAATACAGGCAAAGGAATCCATACATGGAAAACTTTAAAATGCAAAAAATAAGAAAACAAAGAGGAAAAGTAGAAAATAAGATTAGTAATGGAGAAGTTAGAGAAATAGAAACTGAGGTTATGGAGTATGAAGTGAATGATTCAGTGTAGAAAATCTAACTCAGAAAGCACCAAAGCAGGATACAGCAATAGACATCCAAATTAAGGAGAAATCAGTGAAACAGGAAGCAACCGGTCAGTTGCCATATAAATATATTTTGGAGCCTTCCACACAAAACCATTATAAATGTTCAATTGAAGATGGACAGCAAGGGAAAGAACAGAAAACTGTGGCAACTCCGGAACAGTCAATGTTGAGAAGTGATAGGCCAGTGAGTTCCCATGTGACAGAGCGACAGATGACACAGGATGAAATTGAAGATAGAATGTGCCACAGAAAGATGTCATAGAACATTGGACAGAATGCCCATGGAGAATAGAGAACAAAAAATGTGCCCTCGGTTTAGAAAAAAACAAACTAAGAGAAGAGTTGCTTGATTTAATAGAGCTAGACATATTAAGATCAATGAAAGAAATAGACAGCAGAAGGTCAATTAAACCCAAAAAGTCAGAGGTTTGATAATAAATGAACACAGAAATTAGGACAGATCCATGCGATATAACAGAAGTAAAAAGACTATATTACTGCAGCTAAATTAATAACAGATAAAATGTTACCACAAGAGCACAGGGTAGTAAGGGAAAGTAAGGGGAGAAATTGAATACCATTGTGGAAGTATCGAATAGGAAAACTATAAAGTAGTTAAGACAAGAAGTGTCACTGTTAGAGGAGTATAGAAGAGGGAACAAATCAATAAAAATACTCAGAAAGATAGATGTGATAAAAGCAATGCACAATATTATAATGGATCAGAATCTATCATACATTATCGCAAATAATAAACTAAAAATATCAGCACAGGCAGAAAAACATAGAAGATACACAGATAAATATAAAGGAAAAGTACGAAATAAGCAATTTATTGATGACCCCAAAAAGTTTTATAGAGAACTGGAAAACAAGGTAAAAGGAATTGAAAGACCACCTAAGAAAGAAAAAATAGATACATTTTGGAGAAGTATCCATGAAGATCTTATGGAACATAACAAAGATGCTAAATGAATAGAAGAAGTAAAAGAAAGAATAAGAAGTTCAAATGTACAGGATATGAAATGGGGTAAAGTAACAGCCAGAAAGATTGAAACAAAGTTAAGAAAAGCCTCTAATTGGATAACACCAGTACCAGATGCAGTACCTAACTTCTGGTTAAAAGTATTAACATCTTTGCACAAAGATTTATTAGTATGAACTATTTATATGCGCACCCTAAACAGACACCAACCTGGCTTGCAACAGGAAAAACAATGCTCCAACTTAAGAGTAAACCTGCAAGCTAAACTAAAAATTATAGACCAATAACTTGCCTTCCAACTACTTGTAAACTATATACCAGAACTGATGCTGACAGAGTTTACAGTCATTTAGAAAAAAACTCAATCATGGCAATAAAACAAAAGGGCAATAAAAGAAAGTCATATGGAACAAAGGATCATCTGTTGCTAAATAAAGTCATAATGGAAAACTATAAAAAGGGGAAGATTCTAAATATGGCATGGATTGACTACAAAAAAGCATTTGATAGTATCCCACATTCATGGATAAAAGAGTGCTTAAAAATGTATAAGATTCATCCTACACGGATCAGCTACATTACAGTGACCATGAAACAGTGGCAGACCACTTTGCAATTAAGCCATGATAAAGGATAGCTATTATTCTAGGGATAAAAAATCCAAAGGGTGACTCCCTGTCACCTCTGGTAGTCTGTCTTGCCCTTAACCCATTAAGCTGTCTACTTAACAGATTAGGCCATGACTATAATTTGGCTCATAGAAAACAACAATGTGTAAAGACTTTTCATCTTTTCTTTGTCGATGATTTAAAACTGATCAGATGAGGAACTGAAAGCACAACTGCAGGTAGTCAAAACTTTTTCAGATGATATAAAAATGTCATTTGGTTTTGCAACATAAACAAAAGCAACCTTTAAGCCGTGGTGGTGCAGCGGTAGCATTGTCACCTCACAGCAAGAGGTTCTCCTGTTCAATTCTTGGCTGGAGCACCTCCTGCATGGAGTCTGCATGTCCTCCCCGCGGTAGAGTGGCGTTCAAAAGACATGCGTGAATGGGCGTGCCTTCGTTGAAGTTTGGGGTGTTTGGCTGGCACCTCAGCACCATAAAAATCTACTGCCAATCATTAGCAGACCGGAGTTCTGCTGTGGTGACCCCTAACCAGGAAAAGCCGAAAGAAGAACAACAAACAAAAGCAACCTTTAAAGCAGGAAAACTGCAGGACCAAGAAAACATTAGTTTGGGACAAGAATGAGATATAAAAGAACTTCAGCAAGAGGGAGTATATAAATATTTGGGAATTGATGAAGGATCAACAATAAAACATGAACAAATGTGAACAAAACTTAGTAAGGAATATTTAAGAAGACTTAAATTAATCCTGAAAACAGCGTTAACATCTAGGAGCAAAATTCAAGCTATAAACCAATTTGCAGTTTTGGAGTGATTGACTGCCCTCAAAACATGTCAGATAGATTTGATAGGAAAACAAGAAAGATGCGTCATGTTCACCTAATGATTTATAAAAATCAGTGCATACCAAGATTATATATTCTCCATTCCGAAGGAGGTATGGGCCTCCTTGAAACTGATTACATATTTAGATCTGCACTCGTGGGACTGCATACATATCTGCTTACCTCACAAATGTAGTGAGAGTTTTGAAACATGAGGAGAATAAATCTTAGCTGACTTCCCTGCTTAGTCTAGCAGAAGCATATCAACATCAAGCAGGAATGGAAATCAAACCAAAAGTGGATAAAAATCATGTGGCAAATGAATGTGTCAAAAAAACAAAAGAAAGATTATAAGATAAAGGATCAGATGAGAAGGCAAGATGAGGAAAATGCATAAATAGAGTTGCAAGCATAAAAAACGTCTGGAAGAATTTCATGTTGATCGGGATAGAATGCAGGAATGGTTAAGGAGAGGCGAATTCAAACCAAAAGATGAAAGGTTAATATTGGCAGTCTAAGACAGTGGGCTACGCACATGTTGATTTACAAAGTCCATTGAACATGTTGGAGAAACAAATATAGGTTTTGTAAAACAGAAGTGGAAACAGTCGCATACCTCATTGCTGGTTGTGACATATTAATGCATATATGAAAGGTATAGTAATGTGGCAAAACCGTTGCACTGGGGATTGCACAAACATTATGGTACTGAAGTAGCTGAAAAACATTGGAAGCATGAGCCACAAAGCATCACAGAAAATGATAAAGTTTACATCACATGGGATCACCCATTACCAACAGTTCAAAAGACAGATGTGAGAAAAACAGATATAGTTGTCTATGAAAAGAAGACAAAAGTAGCATTGATCATTGAAATCGCTATATTGAGTGACTAGAGTGTCTTGCATATAGAGAGACATGAAGTCATAAAATATCAGGATTTGCAGGCAGAAATGAGACCAATGTAGAAGAAAGATACCCAGACAGTTCCAATAGTAGTAGGAGCAACTGGACTTATAAAAAAAGAATCTACAATCATATTTAGATATGTTACCAATACATGTAACTCCATACGAATTACAGAAGGAGTCATTACTAGACACATTAAGGGTGCTGCAAAGAGCATTTCTGGCTGACATCAAAGACTGAAACAATAATAATAATTTCATGAACTTTAATCGTACTTTGACTTAGGAATAGGGTCCATTCCCATCATGGTAATAGAAACCCAAAAGACTTGCCCCAGGATTCACGAATCCTCCGTGTAAGACTAAAGTAGTCTTACATGGAAACGCCAGTCTAAGATTAAGACGGCAGCGCACCACGCATATTAATGAGGGTGCGCTGCCTCAACTCAAAGGCTAACATGGAGCATGCACAAGTGCAGGGGACGTGTCGCACTGCCGAGCAGTCCAGAAATCCACGCCCCTGCAAGTCACACAATTGGGAAATGTCAACTGACATGAGCGAGTCCGCTCAAATGTGTACATACTCAACACTACACTCCCCCACATTCTAAATCCCAGTACAATTATAAAATGTAAAACTTTTATTTTTTTATTATTCCCAATAAAGCTGCCCATATTTGCGCGGGTTTGCCCATTGCTTAGCTACAGTTAGCAGTCAAGGCATCGAAGAGAATAATAAGAAACATATATGCAAAATAAGCAAAATAGCGTAGTGGGAGAATCTTTGTACAAAGAGAAGGCATTCCCGGTTCAAGTCCCACCACTCCCCTTTTTATTTTCTGTTGGAAATCTGTATATGAAAAGAATTCCTGACATTTATCATTGAAATTTTAGTAAAAAGCATTGAAATGGCCTATGTAGTAGTGAACAAATTTTATATATATATATATATATATATATATATAAGAAAGTGAAATGGTTATGCATACTGATGAATGCATAAGTAATGTATCTTAAGCAATGTGAAGCACTGCTAAGCAAAGTTTACCAGTATTAAGCACATTTCAGTTTAATTGCTCATAGCTTAGCACTGCTTTAACTAGCGCGATAGCTTTGTGCGAAGCTGCACATCATGCCAACTAGTTCAAACAGAACATGTTTGCATGTAGCTGCGCACCGCACTAACAAACGCAACGCCGGGCAACGTCGGCCAACGTCGAGCAACATTGGGCAACGTCGAGCAACATCGGGCAACGTAGAGCAACATTGGGCAAAGTTGAGCAAAGTCGGCTAAACACAGCCACACCTCCTAGCCGGTCTGGCCAGTAGTAAAATAAAAGGCAATGACAGGCCTCGAACTAACACACACACATACATATCAATAGAAGTTTACCCATTGCTATGTAGGTGTGCTTTCAGCTGGGTTTCCTCAGAACCGGCCAATCACAGATAAGTGCGGGAAATGAGGCATATTTAATCTCCATAGGTGGGAATACTTGCCATAACTGGTTGTAGCTCCCATCTGCAGTCAGCATGGCCAGTGTTGGAGAGGGCTCTCGATTTTGAGCTCAAAGTCGGGACATTGAGGAGTCAAAAGTAATGGTCTGGCTCCTCATCCATAATCATGAGGAGAGACTCCTGCAGGGCCAGTTCCAAGGCACCCAATACAAAGCGGAAGCCTGTAACTGTCTAGCTCATGATCTCACCAGTGTCACAGGCGTCCCTCGGACTGGTGAGCAGGTCAGACACCACTACTCAGACCTGAAGAGATGCAAGGAGGACCGACTGAGCCAGTGGATACAGGCGGCCGTGGGATGGAAAATGCCCCACTACTGAGTAGGTAGCCATGGAATGAAGTATGTAAGAATTGCTATTGTAGTCTATATTATGGATAGGTATGTCTCAATATCACTTAATTTACTTCACAGCTGCAGGTGTCCGTGCTGCGAATCAGCAAGCCTATGCAGATAGGCTGCTTAGGCTGCGCCACCAGGCAGGTTAGTAATTATTCTGCATGTTTTGTTATATAAAATAAGTGAGAGAGCCTGAAAAAAAGTGTTGTAGCCCAATAATAAAGGTATAATAAGCCTTGAATAACTTCTCTACATGTACTGTTATATTAAATAAGTGAGAGAGCCTCTAGAAAAGTGTGTTATGTAATTAATTAAGGTATAATTCCTGGAGTGTGTCCGTGTCACTTTCTTTGATATGTTGTTGTACCCTTGCATTATAGAAATAGTATTGTTGTATTAAGTGCTGTCAACCCACACTTGGGTAGGCCCATAGCTGTTAAGCATATATACAGTCCTCAATTGTTGGTTCATGGCCGGCATATACAGGTTAATCTGGCACATGAGTAGCTTGTTATTGTGTTCCCCAGAAATGTCAGTGTGCTGCTAGAAATGTAGGGGGCTGTTAAAATATAACTGATAATGTCACCTGAACACATCTAAATATTTAGATATATAAATATAAATATAATATATAAATACGTAGCAGTAACATCTGCATCCTGGACAGTTTGTATGTCAGATACAGGTCAGGTATATAAAGAACTAGCAAAACCCATTTCACAATTTAACGGACATTGCCTAGTGTAATAATACATGTAGGGGATATATACCTGCAGTCAATAGGAATGTAGTGTAAACTATAAGTATATATAAGTTGTTAATGGAGGTATCTTTTTACACCCTACTGTATGTGCATAAACAATGCAATTCCACACCTCAATGGGTATGTCTAATCTCAAAACATTTGTTGGGATGTATGTCCTATTGGTTTATAAATATCTGCATTTACTTTGATGCATGTGCCCTGTTCAAATACCACAATCTTGGTGGCCTGTTGCCACCAATTAATCCTGCATGCTGTTGGAATGTCCACTGTTGTTTTATATATGCATGTGTTATGCTTGCTGTTCAACTGTTGGAACTCTGGTGTGTTGGGTTAATGGGAGTACTACTGCATGTTGTTACAACTAATTTGGAATGCTGTTGGCTGTTACCAACCCATATTGTCATTAAATCCTCATAAACATAGAACATATGGGAAGGCCAGTCCCAGCTGACCCACCTGTCCCACGTCAGCTGGCGATGGCACCTGGCAGCAGCAGGTCTGGTGCCCAGCCCAGGACCTCCTCCTCTGTTGGCCCTGTGCCACCTTTGGGTGGAAGCACTGCAGGGGATGGGGCTCGTCCCCCCCGTGCAAGTGTGGGTGGAGGAGGGCCTCCTCTCACCCTCCGAACGGTCTGGGCTGTGGTGCATAGGGAGATCCAGCATTTTGTCACTGATCCTCTATGCCAGCTTGCGGCACAAGTGGCGCAACTCAGGGGTGAGCCTGCCCCTCCTACGCAGCCCCCAGCACAGCCACCCTCTGGGCTGTGAAGTTGCAGTGGTGACTGCCCATGGGTGGGGATCTCAGTTCCGCTGTCGCCATCTGTGGGCTCATGGGCTTACGGTTTCCAAACATCCTTCCCCGTCAATGTTATTCACCACCCACATGTGTCATATTCCACCCTTACATGGGTCTTGTTTGTCCTGTCTGTTTACCTCCCCAACCTACCTCCCCAAATATATCTACTTCCCCTACCCCACATTCCACTCTCACCTGGAAAAAAAAAAAAGGGCAATCTGCTCCAAAAAAAATTACGCCCCATACATAGCTGCCCATTTTGCACATATGTCTGCTGGACATATAAAATGTAATTTAATTGGCAGTACAACATACTTTGTTGTCCTCAC
This sequence comes from Protopterus annectens, assembly GCF_019279795.1. Lineage (NCBI taxonomy): Eukaryota > Metazoa > Chordata > Ceratodontiformes > Protopteridae > Protopterus > Protopterus annectens. Next base: position 344,193,408 of record NC_056733.1, on the reverse strand, counting down.
CTCTCTCTCAGGGGTGGAAGGTTTCATATTTCCCTCCAACATTATTGCATATGCACAGCTGTTGCTGTAAAAGAAATAGGCAGCTATGGTCCTTCCCTACACCCATCCTGCACATCCCGAGCTGTTTTCCCTACCGTCTTTCCCTATTTGTGCCCCTTTTTTACCACTGTTCTATCGCCCCATTTTCTTTTCTTTCAAAGAAATGAGCATGAAGGTTAGCGAGAATAAGCACTTTTAAGCAGTAGTTAGCAGGTTTGCGCAAGTGTGCACTTGTGTGCGCTTAGCTAAGCATTGCCAAGCTTTGTGCAAACCCACGCAAACCCGTCTACAACTGCTTAAAAGTGCCTTAGTCACCCTACATGTGAGGGCCCTTGTTGTGCTCAGCAGCAAAATAAAACACCTCTGTCAGTCTCAAACCTTGGACGCATCAGACTGCATAAAGTACCACTAAGCCACAGTAGATATACAGCAGGTTGTTGCTGAAATAGATATATCATGCATCAGAATGAGTGAATGTAAAGGAAAAATAGGAATGCCATAACACAAAACCTGTTCTGTGGAACTTTACCAGCAGTTGTTGTGGAATTGCATTACATGACTGTGATAAGAGAACCAGCCATTCTAGCAGTAAATTATGTTACAGCAGCACTTTACAACCCCCACACAGTATCATAGCAAGACAAACAGTGGCATATCTGATTAGGGCAGAGGACATACATCCCAACTGTGACTACATTTCAGGGATGTCCCTGATTTTGAAACATATGTTAGCTGTGTCCCTCTGAATCCCCTGAAAAGTACTGATGTTAGGCAGAAAGGTGGGGTATTACACATAATGAATAATGACAATATGTAGGAGTTAGACACCGCTTGTACTTCAGAAAAGGTGTAGTAATCCATATGCACTGGTTTTCCCAAAGTCTCCACTTACTGTCTCTAATATTTTGAAGGTGTACCTCACTTGTACCTACCTTTACCTCACTCTGTTCAAATATGTACCTGAGTGTTTCAGAGGCCTGGCCGAGGCAGAAACACACAGGCATATCAGCTTTTCTGCTGTTACACACTGTGCAAATAGCTTTGAGAGGAGTTCCACAAGCATACCCTTATGTAGGAGTACAACACTGAAATACCAAAGGATGTAGCCATGTACTGGTAGCAAACGACTGTAACAATGCCATTGTACCAGTGCTGAAAAGACCTGTGCGTTGCACAGACAGAGAATAACAGCCTAATGTCTGGCTACCATCTGGATAGGTCTACATTTGGGAGCTATGCAGACAGACTACTTGCCTTGCTAAACTAACAGGCACACAGCAACCCTTTAAGTCCAGCAAGATAACATTCACACAATAATACATAATGTTCTCTGCATGTCTGCATCCCCACCCAAATGTACAATATACCTGTGTGTTGCAGGGTCTGCCAAGGATGTAAGTAGGCATACTCAGTACTGGAACTGACCAGTTTTCTTGAGCATCCTGTGCTAATGTCAACAATAAAAAAGCACAAACTGTGCAGAAGTGAGTACATTAATATTCACAGTATAGCAGTTCACAAACAGTTCATGTGCCAAATGAATACATCTCAATAACTAGTTTTGTATGGCAGTTAATTGTATAAGTAGAAAAGAAACTACATACTCCCATGTATCTTGTGTTAGCATTTTTAAGGTTGAGTACAATTCTACACTGACAACTGTGTACTAGAAGTGGCAACATTCAGGTCTGAGTACAACATTTAAATCACTGGCTACACCCCTAGCTTCAGATATAAGAACTATACCAACCTTCTGACTTAAACAACGGTATCCACAGCAAACAAGCATGGGCCCCACTTTGGAAAGCTGAAAGGGCTATGCCTACCTGACATAGCAATTTATAGCATTGGGTTGCTATGACAGTGAGTACTGCAATTACCACACAGCAGGCTGCATGCAATTACCAAATGGTGGCCACCAACTGGTGCAGAGACCATCACATGCACATGTGCAGATACCTATAAAAGCAGGCTGTACTTGCTGCCGACACACACAATCATTCCACTGCAGATATTGAGAGAGAGAGAGACAGAGACAGAGAGAGAGAGACACACACACCCACATCAACAGAAAAAAAAAAGCCAAAGACACACGGAGTACCAACACATACATAGGAAAGGTATGTAACAGATATGTATTTACTGGCACATAGTAGATGTTTTTGAAGAGTACTCTACATACTTTGAAACATCCATATGTGGCAGCAGAATGTATCTATGCACAGATGCCCTCCATAACTACTGCCATGGACAAATCAGTGTGTAGCAGTGTGCAGTGGGACATAACTGTGACATATGTAGCTCAGCATTAAATGTCAAACATCTGATCCATGTTATCTGTGTTCTGTACAGTAGTGTGGACAATGGCTGTTTGGGGGAATAGCGCATACAGCTATATAAACATGGATGTGACAGAGTAACACATGCATGATAGTCATATTAATGTGTAGCTTAGCATTGTCAACTGCTGTACCAGGCTAGTATGCTAATCTAGCATTTGCAGCTATATATACACCCTCTAATATTACTATGTGCTCACATGTGACACCTGTTCATGTTGCAGCAAGGCCCAGCAGGTCAGCCGTGAGGTCCAGGGACTTACAACAGTGTGGACCTTGTGTGTATGGCACACACATACGGAGAGATATATCTGTGTCAGATATATTAGCATCTGTACATGTGCATAGAGCAAGGGACATACTGCAACTGTTTGTGAAGGGTGGTCATATATATGTTGGTGAAGGTTGTTATGTGCATATTTGTATGTAGGTTGTAGTGTGTGGCAAACAAGACAGCATACAGTGCTGGTATATGACATGTGGTGGTTCCAAGCTGTGGGTGTGATTTGTTAGGTTTGCAGTGTTGCAGCCAGTGAGGCCTGCTAAAGCTACATGGGCTGAGAACACCTTCAATGCATTTTGCACAAGACTGTGCAATATTATTACATAACTGTATACCTCACATTCTTCACATAATTGGTATTCCCACCATGTAAGGTGGACTGTATATGTGCCTATATGTATATCTATATGTACACCAATGGATGTATATATATATATATATATGTGTGTATGTATATATATATATATATATATATATATATATATATATATATATATATATATATATATATATATATATAGAGAGAGAGAGAGAGAGAGTCATATTTACTGCGACAGATGCCTGGTGACAAAGCCATGGCCTCAAGCTCAATGTCAAAAATGCATTGGCATCCCTTTTGATAATAACTCTGTATCCATGAACTACCACATAGGTGGTAGTCGACTTAACACCGAAAGTATGATAAGAGACCATGGGACACAGGTGGACAGTAGTCTCCCCTTTGATAATCACAGTGCCACACTAGTCATGTAATCTGTCTATGTGGCACACCTAATAACAAAAAGTGTGTCATCCAGGGAAAATGAGATCAGTGTTCCCCTCTACTCATCACTCACAAAACCAATTATAGAGTACAATGCCCCTTTTGATATGTACCTCACGAGACATCTACAGCAACTGGAAAGGCCACAGACATACCTCACAAAGAGTATTACTGGCCTCAGATAGATGCCCTATGCAGACCATCTCACAAAACCACAGCTAGACTGTGTCGCATACCGCCTACCCAGAGGTGACCTCTGCCTAACATACAAAGCTATGTCAAACCCAGAGCTGTTGGACATGCTCCACGTAAACAGATCACAGTCCCTATGAGCTACACGCTCTAGGGACCTAAACCTTGTCACCTCGATAAACAGAACATGCTGGAGGGATAGATTCCTATCTCAGAGACATCCCATACTCTGGAACAAACTACCTATCAATAGCAAACAAAGCTCCTCAGTAGCGCTCGTCATGAATATTCTTGATGATTGGATGGGAGATGGGAAATACACCCCGGGAATCACCTCTGTGGCTCTGCTTGACAGGGGCACATGAAATTAAATTACTTGGGTGTCAAAGGCCAGGGTACCATCTGGCTAGGCTTCTTTAGGCCCTAGGACCAATAGCCTATTACCTACCTATGAACCAATACACACCCACATGTACTTGTTGCAATAATTGCTATTTGAGGTTGACTGAGTGTGATGGTGAATGTGTTGGTGAATGTGTCACAGTTGTGTATATGTGGGATAACTTAGTGGGAAACTGTTTCTGTCATGGCATTTTGTGTCCTAGCTCTGATCCCAGCAAAAGATGTGTATGCTATTGCTAGACAGAAAAAGTGGTATGGCATACGGTCTGACGTAGTCCCTTGGTGTTAACTGGGGTGTGCCATTGGAGGCTAAAGCAGTACATGTATGCTTATTGATTGGTACTGCTGGTGAATCCAAATCCTGTATGAACTTAGTACTACCTGAAGCTGTAAGCCTAGACAGCACAGTATGGTGTATGTCCACATTGCTTGGAACCACTGTTTTGTGTGTTCCCTGTAGTCCTCACAGATTACATACCCCAGGCATAAGGTTTTGTAAGTAATGAAACACAGTACTGTATGGTACACATGTAAAGCTCATCTGGGTTGCCATACCTTTGTGTCTTGTATGTATGTCTGATGTGTGTGTGGGTATGTCTGTAACATGCCCTTGGTCATATGTGGGTTACAGGATATAAGTGCATATCTAGCAACATGTATAGTCTAGTACAGCAGTATGCCACCTATATTCATGAATGTGCACATATTTTAGGCAGGGGTTTGCCATCAACAACTAGAGTGGTATACTGGTAATACTGTAACTGGACTTTACAATCATTGCAATGGATGACATATTTCTTTATGCATTAGCTTGATATATACCTCCTGTGGCTAGGTGGTGCATTGTGTCGCATACTGTGTGCCATGTACTGTTGTATAGTCTTACATAGTGGTTTCTCTTTGTTGCTGTGCAGAACATGGTTTAATATATAGAGCATGACAGGCACTGTCAGGCAGTTGTGGGTTGAGCACTGATATATGGTATTGAAAGTGTGTATCCTCTGACAGACAATAGATTGCTATTTATGGCAGTTCCGTGAAATCTGTACTGTAGACTGTTAAGTGTGCCACATGACTTGCTCACACATATTGTTTCATTGTCTTCCAGGGTCATGGCCCACCATCGCAACCCAACCTATAGTCCTGCTGAGGATGACATAATAACGACCAGTCTGGTTCAGCACTACACACTGTTATTCTCAAGAACCAGCCAGGACCAGCATGAGCGGACTGCACTGTGGCAAGATGTTGTCCATAGGGTAAATGACATAGGCATGCATAACCGGACATATGAGCAGGTACGCCATCACTGCAGTGATTTACTTAGACATGTCCGGCAGCATGTGCCTGATGTCCGTAGACAACAGCTTGTCACAGGTGGTGGGGTTACCACCCACCCCCCCCTCACCAGAGTGGAGGAGCTGCTCCTGAGCCTGGTGGCTCCTGGCCAAGAATAACAACAGCAGACATGTATTATCATGGAGGCTGGAGCCCCCCAGCAAGTTTACATGGAGCGTGCAGGTAACATGACATATCTGTAGACTACTGTTATCTCTATTGGTAGATCATGCATACGTGAGATGTGTACTGTGTAGTTAGAAGATGTGGAGCCTGGTGTTGTGCAATACTGATAATTTGGAACATGATCTGTAGGCCTGTGACTGTCAACCGTTGTTCTACTGTAAGATTGCAAACCCGTAGTAGCAATGCAACAGTTGTTGCCACTGACAAACTGTCTCATATCCTTGTAGGTCCCTCTGGTGTGACAGCAAGGCAGCAGACCCATGATGGTGAGTGTGTTCTACTTTTAATATTGCAAATAAAATGTGCATGTCATAGGTGAGGTGTAGGCCATGTACACATGTAACACACCTACGCATAATGCATGCTGTGCATGTTTGCTGTGAGACTATGCACATCTCAATAACGTGAGTAGCTGCCTCAAACACATGCAATACACAGAGCATCCCAAACAATTGTGGCTACACTGTAGTGGACATTGGATAGGCAGAGTCGATACACATGCACACAACATACACAACTGTGTCATATGCAGTACATGTTGATATGGTACACATGTATTCAGACACCCGCTGTAAGGTCACACTCCAGTATCCCTTATGTCATCCACACAGCACACATAATATACCTGAGGGGTAGAGGCCTATCATGGGGTGGTGCGACACTCTTCGACACACATCACATTCATGTTAGGCAATGCTCCCTATTGGGCACCTTACAAACCCATGTAACAACTGTCTGTGAAATGGTGAATGTAGCCATGGTACTGCAGTTCAGGTACAGCATGATAGGTGCTGGTCTGGCACACATTAGTAGCCTTGAGTGACCACATGATGTTGCATGATGATGGCTCATGGTGCTACACCCCATCCAGTTACAGTAACCACAGTACTACACATGCATTCATTGCTATACACCTCAATGTTGTGTGTGTGCAGACATATGCACCTATACACAATATGCATAGCAATCACAATTTGCACAAAGTGACACATATATGTCTTGTAATGCTATTGAGTGTATAGGTCAAATGACACACATTGGGTATGTGTGATGTTTAATGTTGCAGTTGTGTTGTAGCATGCCATGTCATGGCTGGCACTGGCATGTCTATAATATGTTCTACACTCACCATAACTACTGTACAATGGCTATGTTGAGCAATGGTGTTCCATCAGGTATACACGCAACACTCATCCTGTGTGTATACATAGCATGCATGTGCTAAACCTGTGTCCACAATTATCTGCTAAAGACACAGACACTCCAATCAGTATTGGATATCTATGTGACACACAGATACACATCCAGCCATGGTGTGTATACCTGTGAGTGATGGTGCACAGCACATTGAAGAGCTTGTAATACTTGCACAGCAATTTTGTGTCCATGTACACATTGCGTTCCAGGGTGAGGCCAATCACTGAAGAACACATATGCATCAACACCATGTATACTGTTATTAGCAAGGACTGTCTACACTCACACTGCATGCTGTTGAGCAACACATGTTCTGCATGCTGACACGTGTGATATAACTGTTTGGCTTGTGATACTGTACCCCACAATCAACCGCTATTGAGTATGTTCTGGATTGCTGGTGGTGTGTGTGTGTGTGTGTGTGTGTGTGTGTGTGTGTGTGTGTGTGTGTGTGTGTATGTGCATGTGCTCATGTGTGCATGTATTCATGTGTGCATTTGTTCACGTGTGCATGTGTGCATTTGTTCATGTGTGCATGTGTGCATGTGTTCATGTGTGCTTGTGTTCATGTGTGCATTTGTTCATGTGTTCATGTGTTCATGTGTGCATGTGTGCATGTGTGCATGTGTTCTGACATCATGTACAGGCTGTAAAATGTGTTTCCTGTCTTCATCTCACAGGTGATGAGGTTGGGCTGGTTCACTGCAGCAGGGAACCTGATGTCACCGACACAAATACTGATAATGAAGATAGGTGTGTTGAGGCACAGGCATGTTTGCCAGGGTCTGTTGTTGGGCCACCAATCGACAGTATACAAGTGTCCACCCCATCCATGCACACAGTCATACTGTCAATACATCCATCATCACCAATGCCCTTAGCTGAGGGACAGTGTACAGTCAGCAATGGCCAGGACAGTGTGGTATCTATGGCACATGCATTCGGACACAGCAGCTATACCCAGAGGTCTGGAATGATACCGCATAGGCAGATGTCCAGGGGTTCTCATCGGAGCACTGCTGGCTATCATGCCCCTGGCAGACGTGCCACAGGTCTTACAACCTCACGCATATTCCAGGCTGTCATGGAGGCACAGGCACGTATGGAACGGTACACCAGACAGGGACTAAGGGCACAGAGGGCACATAACACCACTTTAAATGACAGTATCCATGACCTAACAGGTGCCATCCGTAATTACACTGAGGTCACTGATAGACGTTGGGGTGAGACATTAGATGTCCTCCGCAATGTCATGTCCATGTGTCAGGATGGTGCGGGATGATTGAGACATCAACGTGGATGTACGCCAGCAACATCAGCAGCTGGCAGTCGCTGCAGATGTCCCAGCAATGTTGGGGGTGGGTTGTCCATAGACCATCCTAGAAGACCACGTGCATGTGGCTCTGGCCAGTCCCAGCAGGGACCTGGGTCCAGTGTACATATGTCTACCTCTGAGGATAGTACCGAGTCTGGCTTAGTACCTGATACTGTCAGTAGCACCCCTGCCAGGCACAGGTACCGTATCCATGGCCAGAGATGGAGATCTGTAAAGCCTGACAGGTACAGTCTGTGGCTGTCCCACAAATCCCCATATATGGCAGCCACATGGTGGAACTGTGTGCATGCAGACACACACACACACACACACACACACACACACACACACACACACATAAACCAGACACCTAGAGCTAACAAATACCCGCACACATTACATCAACATTGGCCCATACCAGTACTCTTGGCCCTCAGACGCACACACACACACACACACACACACACACACACACACACACACACACACACACACACACACATGTCAATTGTATGGCTCAATGCTCAATGTAGGCCTCTGGCAAACCAACAACACACCCTGTCCATATGATGAAACCTGTGCCACCTCCTGTCATCTGTAACATTGATGCAGGAACAGGCTAACATGGTGCTGATAAACAGGGTGACTTTATAGCAGTATAGCAATTTTAGCATGTTGTCAGCAATAAAGTGTAATGATATCCTTGAAGGTGTAGCTGAGCAGGCATGATGCATTAAAGCTATGATTGTCAATGTAGTATTGTTTACACCAGTGTTAATTCCAATAGTGTATTGTCTGCCCACATGCCACTTGGCTGATGTGTGTAGTATTGGCAGCATGTGTTAGAGAGTGGACAGTACATGTGGGATGTGTGCAGCACAGATTTGCAGGTGTACATTTGTGAACATGGTGGAGGTGCACTGTCTGCATGTACGTGCATAGTGGACTCATGGGCAGGGTGACATGCCCTATATTACACAGTGTTAACACTCCATAGTTTCTATTGGTGGCCAGTATGCATTGTACTACACACATTTTGGAACTTGGGTACACATGTGTGTATGACATGGTTTGACACTGTGCTGTGGGTGATACTGTTACTATTGTCATTGGTTTGCATTCTGGTAGTATACATAACCTCAACAGCCTGACCATAAACAATCGTTAGATGATATCTTGACAACTGACACACAGATGTAGGACACACAGTAACATTTGGATCCTTCAGGTACTATACTATGCCAGTAACCAGTGGTATTCACCTGCACCCATTCCTGGATCACTCAAGCAAACACAGTAGGGATATGTCCGTCCACGTCTGAAAATGCATACTGTGGCCTATAATGCATTCTCCAGTTGACACACATATCCTCCACAAGGGTATCATACAGAGAGATATCTGTTGTCAAACCCATGCTGTAAAGCTATATGCCAACTAAAGCATAGTCATCCACCTTTACAAAACATAGTATCCCCACAGTACCACATAGGTAGTAGCCCCCAACATGTTGAACAGGTACCAATGTGTACATACAGCCATGTGTTACATCATCTCTCCTTTGGTAATCACATTTCCAAAGGAATTTTGAAATCCCTCGGTGAATCACATAAGCAATAAGGGGCCTGCATGCGTATCCACAAAGGTTGTTGTACACCAATAATGAATAGCCATCATTGACAGACTTTGCTGCGTTTGGACAGGTCTGAAATATACCTCAGGCATAAACCCTCACTCACACTATTCAATGGAAACCATAATGGGTGTGTGTGACATGGATGACGTAGGCCAGGGATCACTGCAGTGGCTGGGCTTGTCACAAGCATACAGATGTGACCTAAGGTCTGGAAAGTGGCAGCAGACTCTGGCAAAGATAACAGATGTGTTCATGGAGAAAGCAGGGTTCCCACCTATGAAATAATTGAGGTCACATGTATGTATACGTATTTGCCACACAGCTACCTGATGTGCAATGCACATACTGTTGTCATTGTGATATGTCATACAGTAGTAAAAACAAAACCCACAACACATTGACCAACTGTGTCACACACATTGAGCACACACACACACACACCAAGTGCAAGATTCAAACTCATACCTAACTCGGTTATGATACTAGAACAGTACACATTAACACAACGCGCTACACACATTACTGGGAGCTCTCCTTTCCACAGGTATATTTGTCGGATGGTGACATCATCAGACTTGACAAAGATGAGTACACCACTTTTAAGGTGTTTCAGTAGTCTTCAAAAAGGTTGCTCCTCTCCAAGGAAACACACATACACTCTTAAATACAGTTGGCAAATGCAGGATTCAAACCCCTACCTAACTACTCTATGATACTAGAAAAGTACGCATTACCACAGCACTCTGGACACATTACTGGGAGTTCCCTTTTCCACAGGTGTATATGTAGGATGGTGACATCATCAGACCTGACAAAGATAAGTATACCACTTTTAAGGTGTTTTAGTAGTCTCCAAAAAGGTTGCTCCTTTATAAGGAGATACACACACACTCTCATACAGTTGGCAAGTGTAGGATTCAAACCCCTACCTAGCTACTTTATAATACTAAAGTAGCACGCATTTATACGATGTGCTATACACATTACCAGTAGCTCTTTTGTCCACAGGTATATTTGTAGGATGCTGACATCATCAGACCAGACAAAGTGGGTTACATTAGGTGACATTAGGTGGGCTACATAGAAGGAATTTCTAAACACTTTGGCAATGTGATCATCAAAGGAGAGTTTACTATCTACCTGGGTCCCCAGGGCCATAATTACATTCTCCGTACATACTGGATTACCACCTATGTGATAATTTGTGTGCACTTTGTTTTATCCAAAGGGGATGACTATGCATTCTTTGGTATTCTGCTTGAGGGCATTGTTTTGACACCAGGTATCTGTCTCTGTAAGACCCTTCTGGAGGATGTCTGTGTCAGCCATAGAGTTGATTATGGACCACAGTTGGCAGTCATCTGCAAACTTTTTCAGCCATACTCCTTCCATGCTTGCCTGTACCTCTGAGCAGTATCTACTGAACAGGTGGGGTCCCAGGACCAAGACCTGTGGGATACCATTTGTGACTGGTTTAGAGTTGGACATGGCACCCACAACTCTGAACATGTGTGTTTGATCTGTGAGCCAGTTGGCCACCCATCCTGTAACATAGCTGTTAATGTTGAAGCTAGTAGGCTTGTCCATGATGCCAGAGTGGGGAATGGTGTCGAAAGGCCTTGGTGAGGTCCAGGTGGGCTGTGTGGACTACTTTCACCTCCATCTGTCCTTGGTAACTGTTTCAAATAAGTCAACTAGGTTTAGGAGGCAGGATCTGCCTTTAACAAAGCCAAGTTGGGTAGAGTCCAGTGTCTGGAGGTCCCCAATGTCTCTGTTTAAGGGTTCCATGATAATTTGCTCCATAGCTTTGCAGACCAGGCTGAGTAGGCCTATAGGGCAATGGTTTCCTGGTTCTGTTGTGGCACCCCCTTTGTGGTGCTGGATGACTGTTGCTGTATGCCATTCTTTGTGAACATAGCCTGTGGTAAGGCTGAGTCTGGACAGTGAATGTGGGTGAGGGTGTAGTTCCTTTTGGGGTTGGTGTAAGTCGCAGCCTGGGACACCATCCAGTCCCATTGATGCTGTGTTCTTAGCTTTGGAGAGGGCTGTTTTTACCTGCATGTCCATGAAGTTTGGGGCTCTGCATTTTTCTGGGATGGACACAGGCCCTTTTGGGGATGATGGGGGGGTTTGCACTGAACTTGTCCCCCAGGATGTAGGCAATGTAAGTTGGTTCAGTATATTTTTTGCCATTTTGCAGTAGCTGACAGCATATTTGGGAGTTGCCACCTAAATGTTTGGTATAGCTAACAAAGGCTTTGTGGTTGTTATTCTTACATTCCTTGGCAATTTGTCTTTAGAAACTGGCCTTGGATTATTTTATGAGCAATCATTGTTTCTTCCTAATAATTATCAGTGATGCCTTTCCTTTTGTGAAGTTTGCTCTATCATGTGTTCATTTCATCCTTCTGTTGTATAGCTTATTTATGGGTGACAACCACCAGATTGGTTTCTTATTTTTGGAGGAGTGCATCTTGGTTTTATTTGGGATGTCTCGATCCATGCATCCCTGTAGATGCTCAGAGAATGCACTTGTAAATGATTGGGCAGATTGTATAGCATTATCCTATAGCAAGGGGGCTTTGGAACTTTCCACTTTGGTCTTGGGAAGTGTGCAGTTTGCTTTTGGAAATGTCTTTACAGTGGTTTCCTTGACTGGGGGGGCAGGATGTGGATGTCCAGTGTGATTACTTTATGATCTGATATTACCAGCGAGAGGTTTATCTCTGTTGTTGAACACTGGTACCCCATGTTGGTGATGATCAGGTCCAGTATGTTGTCACCTCTAGTGGGCATGGTGACCAGCTGTTCCAGGGTGTTTGAGTTTTTAAACTCTAGAAAACATTGGGCAAAGGATGTTGTACACGAGTAATTCTCCCACTCAATGTTTCGGTAGTCGTAATCTCCTCATATAATGGTGTTTGATAGGACCTTTATATTTTCCACTGTTCTCAGGAATACTGAGTGAGGTTCCTGAAATAAGGTAGGTGATCTGTAGCAGGCTACAATCTGATAAGCAGCTTTGCCCAATGTTAGTTGCACTTGCATGGTCTCCAAGGCCTCATGCTGCGCCACTAACCTGAAGGTGTGGGTATCCATAAGGTAAATAGATACACCCCTTCTTTTTGTATTTCACTCTGGGTTTTGGGGATGAAGATCAGAGGGATTGTGAGTGTTTTACGTGGAGCATGTCCAACAGCTCTGTGTTTCACATAGCTTTGTATGTTAGGCAGAGATCACCTCTGAGTAGGCGATATGTGAGAGAGTACAGCTGGGGCATTTTGAGACGGTCTGTGTATGGCATGTATTTCAGGCCACTAATGCTCTTTTTGAGGTATTTCTGCAGGCTTTCCAGTTGTTGTAGATGTCTTGTGAGGTACATAGCAGAAGGGGCATTGTACTCTATTATGGATCTAGTGAGTGATGCGTAGAGGGGAACAATGTCCTCTTCTATTCTGCATGAGACACCTTTTGTGATGAGGTTTGCCACGTAGAAGGATTTTCTGACTACTGTGGGGATGTGATTATCACAGGTGTGTCCACTGTCCACCTGTGACCCAAGCTTTCTTATCACACTTTCAGTGTTAAGTATACTACCGCCTATGCTGTAGTTCATGGCTACATAGTTTTTACCAAAGAGGATGACAATGCACTTATTGGTATTGAGCTTGAGGCCATGGCTTTGACACAAGGCATCTGTTTCAGTGAGGCCCTTTTGTAGGATGTCCACATCTTTAGTATTTACAATTATGGCTCCTAGTTTGCAGTCATCTGGAAACTTCATTAGCCACAGACCTTCCATGTTAAAGTTTACTTCAGGGAAGTAGATACAAAACAGGACAGGACCCAGGACTGAAACCAGTTCTACTGTGCTCGTCACTGGTCCAAAGTCATACTTGGAGTCTGCTACTTTCACAGTGTGTGTTCTGTCAGTGAGCCAGTTGGCAACCCATCTTGTGACAGCAATTTATACCTAGTTTAGTGGGTTTATCTATAATTCCAGAGTGGGGGATGGTGTTGAAAGCCGTGGCAAGATCTACATAGGCTGTGCAAACCACCCTACTCTTGTCTACAGTTCTGGTGACTGCTTCAATGTCATCTATCAGGTTTAGGAGACATGATCTGCATTTTACAAACCCAACATGGTTGTGGTCTAGAGTTTGGAGATTACCAGTGTCTTTTTTTATAAGTTGTATGATGATACATTCCTGTCTGACAGGATGTTGGCAATGTCAGTCATTTACTCTTTGCACTGACTCAGGACATATATGAGTGTACATTGCTATTTATGACATAGTGGAAGGAAGCATCATGGTTCTTTATGGACTCCTTCACAGATTATTTTTACAGAGGGATGATGGTTGTTTGATTGTTTATTCATGATACTGATTGTTGATACTGATTTGTCTTTCTTTCTTTCTTTCTTTGAATTTTCACTTTCTGTTAACATACATAAGGTACATAGTTTGATTTCCAAATATATTATATGTGTCTGTTTTCATATAACTGTGTGCACAAGGTGTGAGGATTGATTATGGAGAGGTTCCTTCCTGGGGTAAAACATATGCAACTCAGATTTGTGTGGGGTGTGTGGCTGTACTCAGACATGGCCTAAGTGTGTGAGAGCATTCCCAGTGACCCTTTTCAGTGTGTGTTGCCTGACATTTGCTTTCGTTTATTTAACTGTGTGAGCATGCCCAGTATGACCTTTCAGTATGTTGCTGACTGACATTTGCTAAATTTGTTTAAGTGTGTGAGCATGGCCAGTATGGACATATATACTATATGTGTGTGAAAAATCAAGTTGGTTTTTACTTCTGGGCTCACCTTTGTGTTGTACATCAACAGGAAGCATGCTGTGCCTGCAGGGCTTCCATGAGTCACTTTGCATAGACTTATCAATATTTCTACATACAGGGGGGACAGCTATTATTTGTACATTTCTACCCGGGGGCACACCTGATTGTTACTGTGGGTGTACATAGGATGAGGGGTTCACCTGACACTTATTCACATTTGCTAGGCCTGCACTGCTATGTCAGGTACTCCATTTCAGTCTGTACTGTTGCCTATCATACTGGCTTGAGGCATACTACTGTACTACAGATCTTAGCTTCCAATTTCACGTATATTAGTTTGTGACTTCATAGCCTACCCAACCCACATCACACTACCTGGCCTGCTGTTATCTGTCTGCATAGGCCTGGGGGGGGAGTTCAGAGGGCATGATACAGCATTTGTTTGTGTTTGCGTTAGTCTACAATTGTCCTGCTGTGTCTGTGCCAGTGAAATGCTGTCATGGTTTAGTGGTTCAGTACTGTGACTATAATGCACAATATCCTGAGTTCGAGCCCTGTCACTACTTTGCATTTTCCTGCTGGGCAGACCTGACTGGTTAAGGAACAGTAAATCAGGTGTAAGCGTATTTACCCGACTTTGCTTGATTTTGCCTGACTTTGCCCAACATTGCCCAACATTGCCCAATGTTGCCCAATGTTGCCCAACGTTGACCGACATTGTGCTAATTTGCCCAGTGTGCAGCTCCACGCAATTGTGCTTAAATATGCTAAATAGTAGTAAAATGTGCTTAGCACTGCTTTATATTGCTTAAAATAGGGCAATCATGCCTCAGGTGGTGCTGCAGGGCTGCTTATGTCGGATACACATAGTACACTCCCTATACATGTTTGAAAACAGGTAGTGTCAAGTTAGGCATCCCTTTTATTGTATGTGCGAGTCAGAGAGAGGTGTCATTTCCAGGGTTCCTACTGAGTCAGTGTATGTGCTATGCGTTGCCTCTTTGCCAAGGCCAAGGCATACTGGGCACACCTCCTTCTGCCTACTGGGGCATGCTCAGTTTGTTCCTCCTCTGAGTCATGCTGTGCCTGTGCAGGCCTTGGCAATGGTGGGGGGCTGTTTGGCCCTGCCCCATGCTGTTCCTGCTGCAGCTGTTTTCGCAGGATCATATTGTGTAGCATGGCACATACCATGACAATTTGGGTACATGTAGTTGGTGAGTACTGCAAGGCTCCACCAGATGTGTCCAGGCACCTGAACCCTGACTTGAGCATCCCAAACACACACTCAATAATGTTTCTTGTTTGTGCGTGTGTCTCTTTATGGAGTTCTTGTTTGAGTGTATGTGCATTTCTGATGGGTGTCATCATCCATGGCTCCAGTGCGTATCCAGCATCCCCCACTAGGTGACCATCAGGGATGTCCCCACTGGCAAATCTCGGGTACAGCTGCATCAGATGCCAGATGTGGGAATTGTGATAGCTTTCAGGGCAGCCAGCACACACATTCTTTATTATGCCCTGGGCATCGCACATGACCTGGCAGTTGATGGAGAGGAAGCCCTTGCGGTTGATGTAGACTCTACCCCACTCACTGGGTGGTGCTTTGATGTGTATGTGCGTGCAGTCTATTGTACCCACTACCTCATGGTATTCTGCTATTTGGTGGAAAAGATGCATATTGCTGGCCAATGCCTCACTGGAATTGGGGAAATATACATGCTCACGGACATCTGCTGTCATGGCATCCAGGAGCTGGTGCAGTACCCTGGATGCGGATGCCTGTGAAACCCCTATCATATCACCAGTTGGTCTCTGGAAGGTACCTGTAGCTAGTATTCATAGGCCAACACATACCTTGGTATCCACTGGGATGGGTTCCCCTCTGTTGGTTCTGTGTGTGAGGCATGGCCGGCACAGCTCAACAATTTGCTGCAGGAGGTCTCTGTCCACTCTATAGCATTCCACTATCTCCAGCTCATGTAGCCCCTGGTAGGTTACCCTGGGTCTGTACACTCTTCTCCGTCTCCTCACTGTGGGTTGCTCAGCAGCATTCACAACATCACCACCCTCAGCACCTTGCACATGTTGGTTTATGATAGCTATAGCAGTCCCTAAAATTTTGTCTGACTTAAGCTTTTTAAGTTTTCACTCTTTGTATACTGCAGTGTTGCAGAGTTCTTGGGAAAAAACAGGGTGGACTGCTGTTTGCAGAGTTTAAAGTGCTGGGCTGGGCTGGGCTAGTCTATTGCCTGTGTAATTGGCCAATTCTGATATATTACACCGGCAGCTCTGCTAGTTCTCCTTGGTTAACTTCCTACTACTTCTTTTCCTTCCTTTTCCCTTTCTGTTTCCACAAGGGGCAGTGCCGCACAAACAAGCACACACACGCACACACGCACACACGCTGTGTGCCTGTTTGCAAGAAATTTCAGATATATCCACGGCGTACACCTTTGTTTTCTTGTTTTCAGCTAGGACAACTGTAGACACCCCTCTTTCAATCATGAGCAACTCAGGGCAAACACAAGCCACTGTGCTCCAATCACCTTACAGTCTTTCAGACATACCCCCTCATGATGTCACCTATCTTCTACTCTACTACTCCCCTACTCCTACACTTACACTCTAGGGACATGGCTCACATGCCAGGGAAAATTGGGATTCACTATCCTTATCCTCATTTGCATAGGATTGCCTACTAATGCTTGGTTACATCTCTCACACTGAGCTTCCCCCACTTAGCAACCACTACTCAGTGGCCATGTTGTTTTCAGCCTGCCATTCACCTGCATGGCAGAACAAGCTTTTTAGTGAAAATGCCCATTTGTGGCTATTTTTCACTTTTTTTCATTTTATTTAAAGCGCAGCACATTTGCACGCCACTGCGCTACACTTAAACATCGGCGATCGGGGAAAAAAATGGATTTTAAAGATTTACAACATTTGCAAATGCCAATGGCCTTATATTTGGCCACTGGCATGCTTCCTCAACTAGATGCATCCTTTATTTGGAGCTGTCATAGCTCCGTTTAGCATCGGAGTACAGTTCTGCAAATAACACTACTCTTCCATGGACAGGTTAGTGTTTCCTGGATCACAAATTTACCTCATTTGCATAGCTTTCAGCAGCAAATGAGGTAATTTGCATACCATAACACTGTCCGTGCTTTAGAAGCTATCATGCACGCCCCTGCCGGTTATTGCTGAATCGCTCGGCAGACATATTGCCTGTCTGCCGTCTTACACTACTCTTAGACTCCGTGCAAGCCTTCATGGATCTGGCCCACGGTGAAATTAAAAAAGAACAAGTGCATAGAACTAGTGGCTCAAGTAAACTGTTACATATCAGCATATCTTTAGCAATTGCTAAGTCAAAAGTACATACAAGTGGTCACACAAAAAGGAATGAAAAATATTCTGGTTCTGCATCACAAATGCTTAATCACATACAGAAGCAGAACAGTAACTTTTCTCACAGATACTGGCACATACTCCATAAATCAATTATTTACAGTGCTAGTCCTATTTCAAAGTACCAGTAAAAGTGGTGCTAGACAGTTTCATAATGGGCATAAACATATCAGCTACTTCTACAAATTTCATTAAAGGAATAAACAAAGCAAACCAGCAAAACATATCTTATCTTCCACATAAATAAAATCTACATTGGGTCTTAAAAAATGATACAAAGGTGAAAGTACTAATATCAGATGCAAGGCAGATAAAACATATATTCACATTTGCTTTCATGCAAAAGATTAATTTCAATATATTGTAACTCATACAGCTTACTGACATCCAATGGAGTCTCCAGTGACTGAAAACCATCTCGGTGTGCTCCGGCCTGACCTTTAGGTGAGCAAGTGCAAAGGGCTATAGCACACAGCTACAGCACTATGTTTTTCCCAGCTCTAGCTGTAGAACTGTTACATAACAGTACACCCTTTCCTTCACTGTCTAACCTCCTTATGCTGCATCCATTCACATGCACATATATATATATATATATATATATATATATATATATATATATATATATGCACAAAAATATTTATATCTACTGGAAAAATGACCAAAATTATACCAATCACAAAACAAAAACAAATACTTTCTTTTTACAGTTGGTCAAGTGAAAAAAAAATAATAACAGTACATTCAGACATGCTTAATCAAAATCATGATACTGTTACATACAGAGTTTTTGGTAAAGTAAGGATTGGGGTTAGGAATAGCCCATTGTTAGGGTTAGCATAGTAAGGAAGGCCAGGGGAATTTGCCCTTACTCATGAGTGCTAACCCTCACCTTGTCACTGACTGTAACCCCAACTGTACACATTAACTTACCAAAACCCCTTTCCCTGATGATGACACTACACAAGACATACAATAGCAGAAAGTGAAAATAATCTTAATAATTCTGATCTTTTAAATGCCTTAATATTGTACCTCTACTCCAACTCCTCCCTCTCCCTTAAATTTCTCTACCCATCACATGTCCTGTCGAATGCCTTTGTGGAGTCCCTTAGCTTCACCTATTGCAGTAGTCATTTGTGCTTGTCTACAGCCCAGTCACAGATCCAGGAAGTATGTGGTTCCTCACAAGGGCTAAATACTTTTCACTAGTCACTACAATCTGTTGCATGTGCTGCTTCTGTACAGAAAGACCATTTCATATCTTCCAGATATAATACTGACCACAGTATCATGCCCCCTGTTGTTTCTGATCACAGGTGGGAAGAGCAGTAAATAGTCTAGCCTCTGGTCATATCCTGTTCCTCCCATCATTCAGATCTTTCTGGTAGTTTTCTTCAGTATTCTTTCCAAAAACCTGAAATCCTTGTCCTTATATGTAATCCACAACAACAAACTGACATAGCCTTGAACATGTTTAGTGAGAGACAATATCCTTCCTGATTTACCCCTCCTATTTGGGATGAGGTTGTAAATAAAATAATGGTAGCTGTAAATAAAATAATGACAGGTTTGCACAAGCTATTATTAGGTGATGGCTCTAGTTTTCAGGATGTAAGCACTGATAAGAATTTTGGTAGAGTCTCTCTTTCCCATTTACAGTACACATGATGTGGTACGTGGAGGAATGAATACATTTCAGCACTCATTGTTTCTGTAGCAGGTACAGGTTTTATGGGCTCAGGTCGCTAGCCCAAGGCCCATATCTCCTCAGAGGGTGTACCACACACATCCACATGCACACACTCACACCTAGGGACAATTTAAAGTGTCCAATCCACCTACTGCATGTCTTTGGAAGATGCGAGGAAACTGGAGCACCCGGAGGAAACCCAAGCGAATGCAGAGAGGACATGCAGACTCCACACAGAAGGCACCCCAGCCAAGAATCGAACCAAAGAACCTCTTGCTGTGAGGCAATCACTATAAGTCACAACATTCACAATATTATTACTTTTAATTGGCAACTTTTGAAATAATTTTTCTGAGGTTAGGGACATTTTAGGGGATAAACACAGGCCAGAAATCTTTAAAAATATATGTGAATCCTTTACTCAAAATAGAATTAATGTTCCCTTTACTATGGGGGGGGCACTTTTGCATGTGGTTGCTGTAGCCAATGTAGATTAATGCTGGACACTTCAGGTAACCATTGAAGGTTATGGGCAGGTAAAAATAAAAGGAAAACATTCTCATGTTACAAAAGATGTGGTATATTCAGCAAAATGCTCTTTATGCCCTTCATTTTAAATTGGCAAAACTGAGCATTGCGTAAATTTTTAAAAAGATAGCAAGGATATAACTAACAAGATGTTGTGGGATATTTTTTTCAGTCGAAAGGATGAGATTTGGAAGTAAAATGTAATTATGGGAAGATGAACAGTAGAGTGAATGTAGAGCTCTTATATAATATTAATATAAAAAGTTCTGTTTCTTAAAACTGTAGTATTAGGCTTAAGATACACATATTAGTAGGGTGTATTGTATTTTTGATACTACTGAGAAAGAAGTATTCGAAATCCAATTTAGAATAATATAGCATCTAGGATGAATCTGATAGGCATTACTGTCATACATAGAAGAGACTGTCAAAATATTTAAACTTCTAGTTTTATTTACATCACTGTGAGTTCACTTTTAGTTAAAACATAGGTGAAAAAGGAAATAAGGACTGAAACTAGGAATATTGGAATTGATTAATGTTGCAAAATAAATTATTAGTTGTGGTCATTATGTCAAAATGATAGGTTAAATGATGGATTTCATAGATTCATAGACTGTTACTAGGCTAACATGGGTGGGGGGGGCTTTCTAAGCCTAGTCAAGTTTTCTCAAGGAATAATGATGTCCTGTATCCAAATAAGACATAGACAGTCAGAAGCTACCTCTCTCCATAAGGGACTTGGGTGCCAGGCCTGGTGTAAATTTCCTATTCCCCATCCACTGGTCTAGGTTACACTTAAATTGGGTAATAGACAAACTCAGCTTCACATGGATGTGAAGACTGCTCCTTAGGAGGGGCAGCCTATGGGACACATATCTGATTCTCCAGCATGTTCTGTTTAAGTCACATTTAAAATTCAGTTCCTTAGACCTTGTATTTCTGGTACTATTTGGCTTAAAACTATGCAGGACCAAAGGATCATAGGATCATAGGAAATTACTAGACTATTGTCCCTGAGGCCCCTATAAGCCTAGTTAAGAATTGATCCCATGTTCTGACAAGTCAGCACCCAGTGCCACTGTCCAGCAAGAACACAGGTGGAATCCCAGGGGTGTATTTTCTGTTCCCCATCCAGTTATCCAGGTTGCACTTAAAAAGGGATAATGAGGTACTGTGTTTGATGTGGAGAAAGAGTCTCTTCCACAGAAGGGGGAGTCTCTGGGACACAAATCTGTCCCTCCAACAAGTCCTATTGATATCACAGACCAGGTTAAGGTCGTGTGTGTGGGTTACTTGAGTGGAGCTTGACTTGCGGATATGCAGCAGTCCCATCAAGGCGGATTCTGAGATTGCTTTGTATGCCAGACAGAGGTCACCTCTAAGGAGTCTGTATGCAACTGAGTAGAAGGACAGGGCTTTTAGCCTATCTGTGTAGGGTAGAAGTTTGAGGCCCTGGATTCTCCTGGTGAGGATCTCTCCAGCTGCTGTATGTGCATTGTGAGGTACTGAAAGGGGTGCTGTACTCAATAATGGGTCTTATAAGAGAAGAATACTTTTGATGTTATGATCTCCTTGTCACTGGATGTGATACCCTTCCTAATGAGGTAGGCCATGTAGAAAGCTTTCCATACAATGGAGGTAATATGGTGGTCAAAAGTCAGGTTGCTATCAACCTAGGTATCCAAGTACCTCACAACTGATTGCATGCTTATGATCTTGTTATTAATGTGATAATTTGTGGGGATGTCACTCTCCCCAAAGGGGATGATGATGCATTTTTTGGCATTCAGTTTGAGGCCATGTTTATGACACCAATCATTTCTTCGGGTAAGACCTTCTTGGAGGATATCCACATCACTATGGGAATTGTTGACATTGCCCAGCTTGCATTCATCTGCAAGCATGGTCAAACATAGCCCACTGGTTTTGGCCTTCACCTCAGAAAAGTATATCCCAAACAACAGAGGCCTCAAGACCGATCTTTGGGGTATGCTGCTCATTACAGGGTCTACTGCTTGAGGTAGCTTACCCTAATTTGACTAGGTGGGTTCTATCAGTGAACCAGTTTGCTACCCATCTGGTAACTTATGAATCAATGCCTAGTTGAGAGAGTTTATCTATTATACCTGAGTGGGGAATAGTATCAAAGGCTTTGGCCACATCAAGGTAGGAGGATGGACCATCTTCCCTTTGTCCATGGCTTTGGTGACTGTTTCAAAGAAGTCAAACAAATTTAACAGGCATGACCCCCTTGACAAAATCAAATAGTGTGGGTTCAAGTTTGCAGGCTGCCAATTTCCTTGTTAATGAAGTCCATGATAATTTTACTTCGTTATTTATTTATTTTACATTAGTTTACTGGAAAGTCCAAGTTGGAATGAAGCCAATAATCTGTTCCATGGCCTTGGAGATCAGGCTAGTTAGGCTTATGGGTTTATAATTTCCTGGATTAGTGGATGCTCCACCTTTGTGCAAAGGGATGACAGTGGCTGTCCTCTACTTGGCTGGGATGAAGCTGGTACTCAGGCTTTGGTTGAATAGGGTGCCTAATGGTGCTGCAAATTCCTGCCTGAGTTGATGTAGGATGCAGCTTGGGATGTTATTGGGTCCCGTGGAGGCTATATTTGTTGCCTTGGAGAGGGCAGTGATGACTTGCTCCCTAGAGATAAGGGGAGGAAGTCAGGTGCTAGGGATTTCCTGATGGGGGGACAGAGGGGTGAAGTTTTCGCTGAACCTGTCTGCCAGCAGGAGATTTGTAGGTGTGGGGTTTATGGATTCCTGTAAGCCAGGCATAGATCACCCCACAGCAATCCATAGGAGACTGAGTAGAGGGAAAGGACTTTAACTCATTCACTCCAATGGAGCTCAGAAATTTTGCACTGTGTCTTCCAGTGGACACAGCCTAAGCCTTTTAACAGAATTAAGTTATGTCCTCACATTTCAAACAAATGTTCATATCTCTGGAACCATAGGGGTTATGAAATAAGTACAAATGGCAAACTCTTCAGCACAAACTATTTCTATAGTGGTAGTATTCTTTAGGTTCTAGGCCTTAAAATGAATTTCATAAATCACAATAAGCACAGTAACTATTACGTTTGTAATATTTTGTAAACAACTTACAATATCTCAACAACCACTCAAATTGCACACATACTGTCAGCAACATTTTACTCATCTAGCTGAGAGCTTTTATATGAGATCAAGGAGTTTTGTCTGTGTTACTTGGTTGTTGAGATATTATGAAAAATGTGAATATTATATTTGTATAAATTAATATCATAAACACGATAGTTAATGGGCAGGATTCACGAAGCCTCCGTGTAAGAGTTATAACTCATACACGGAGG